>NW_019238950.1:201838-248406 GCF_002742605.1 Olea europaea var. sylvestris
TTTTCAATTATACAATCTTACATAAAATAATATTATACACAAATAAAAAACTTTTCATTTTTTTTCAATCACATATTTTAAAAAAAATACTATTCCAACCATTAAAATTTGACAAGAATGGGAGCCAAACGGGGACATATATAGATAAAAATAATTTGTGGATTAGTGAATAAGCTAGCAGGTTTCTCGAAATGTGTAAATAAAATGTGACTTGAACACAAGATTAGATTTTGTGTTATTATGTTTTTTTATTTCATTGTCATCTGCAGAATGATTTTAGAAAAGAGTGAATGAAACAAATATATTTGTGAGAAAATTTGAGAACAGTTCGATTATAGATAAAAGCGAAAATTTGAATCCTGATAAAAAATCACTTAAGAACCGGTTTGTTCAATACAAAAACCAGCCGATTTACAACAAAACTAGCTCATTTATGTTGAAATTTTATTTTTATTGTCATTTCAAACTTGCGATCTTTGGCATTCTAATTAGGAAAATTCTACTTGTACATTATTATTGTACATAATGGTGTCTATAATGTGATGTGGCAATTATCTAGTTGTTGATGTGCAAGTATGAGATTTAAATTAAAAGTTGAATCCAGTGTCACGTGTAATTATTGACACTATTATGTAGGCAATTATGTACATGTAGTACTTCCCTTCTAATTATTTTGCCCCCATTTGGCCCCCATTATCTTTTTCATTCTTTTTCCCCCTCTTATTTTCAACTACACAACCTTCCATAAAATAATATTACACGTAAATAAAAAACTTTTCATTTTTTTTAACCACACATTTAAAAAAACACTATTCCAACCATTAAAATTTGGAAAAAATAAGGGCCAAATGGAAGCTTTATTTGGTCATTATTCAGATTGATTTTGAAAACATTGAAATAAATTCAAGCAAAAAAAATTCTTGTTAACTTATTTAACGTGTAATTAATTATTATAATTAAGGCATATTAGTTAGTGATTATGAGAATTAATTTTTTGATCGTTAGAGAGAAAAATGAATTCTAACTATGAGTGAAGAAATTATTTTCTTTTTATGTGAAAAATTGCTACCAGTCCCATTATTTGGATTTATAATGGGGAGTAGTGTTTTTTTTTTTTTTTTTTAAAAATAGATGATTGTAAAAGAATGAAATTTTTTTATTTGTATGAAATATTATTTTATTGAGGATTGTATAGTTAAAAATAAATAAAAAAATTAAATTAAAATTAATGAGTTTACGGGGCCCAAACGGGACTTAGAATGACGTGCATTTCACATGGTCATAATTTCAAAATTTCTCCTTAATTAGTGGGCTCAAATTCATCACCGCAAATTTCAATTTTGCGGATCCAAAATTACATTACGTATGTATATATTCTCTCCACATTAATAGTCCCTCTGTCCGAAATTTTCTCTCCCTGCATTTCATCCTTTCTGTCAAAGGCATCAACAATGGCAGAACATCACTCTCTCTCCGCTCCGCTGCTGTCCGCGCTACCATCGGACCATAAGCCCCATTTAGTTATCAACGTTCAGGACCCGATCCCTGACCAGACCGAATCGACGGCCCTTCAGAGCCAATCTGCCCTACTCCATTTGCAGCAAAACGGCGAAAGTAATAACAATCGGTCGAACCCGTTTGAGTTTATCGGGGCCCATGAAAGTTTCGAATTGCCCAGTTATAGTACAATCGATCCGTTCCGGAACCACACGTTGAATATCGCAGGGGTTTATGAGTGGGTGAAGATTGTGATTTGTCTGCCTATCGCCCTGGTCAGGCTTGCGCTCTTTGGGCTTTGCCTTGCGGTGGGATTCATGGCAACGAAATTGGCGCTTCACGGGTGGAAGGATAAGGAGAACCCAATGCCCAAATGGCGCTGCCGGCTCATGTTGGTCACTCGCATTTCTGCACGTTTAATCCTCTTCTCCTTTGGGTATGCAGTTTTTAAATGTATGTTAGTTGACAAAAACATATTTTGATCATGTTCTTTACGACTCTCTCTCTCTCTCTCTCTCTCTCTCACGATGTTACTTGTCGTAGTTGCATACCATATTATCTAAAAATATTAAATTTATGATTTTTGTGGGTTGAGAAGGGTAAATGAAATCCGTTAAAAAGGATCTTGATGATCTAGTTATGAAAGTTTTCTTCTATTTCCCCGCTTTTCCCCTTTATTTTATTTCATAGTTATTTATTTTTTGGGATTTACTGGCCATCATATGCAAGGGTAGTGCTGTGCATAATCAGAAACCTTGATTAACTATGAAATAAAATGAATTTTGGAAACTTCAAGCGGATATCTTCTACGAAATTTAGCAAGTTAATCGTTATTTTAATGCTAGTCAAATATTTTTCTTGTCAACAGAACCATTAGAAATTTATACGAGTATTTTACGTAGATAATGCTATTTCGAGGGGCAATTAATGCACAAGTTAATACTTGTTGTCTCAACCACGATAAATTTGTCATCTTCACGTTAAAGTGCAGGAAATGTTTGCACGATATTTGCAGAGAGAAGCTTAGATTACCAGGTGACTAGAATAGCATGGTGCTAGGAAACGTTGATTAGAAATTTTCTGTTCTTGCTGACAAGAAATCTAGAGTTTTTCTCTGCACATGAGATCAAGTCTTTCAGTGTTCCGAAGATTGGGACCAAGAAGACAATCCACCTGTCTCTTCCATTTAAAATATTAGTACATGAACATGGTTCTTAGAAGAATTCCTCATCTGCTTGTGATTGGATTGTGTGCCACAGTGGGAACCGTTGAGCAATCTTATCTGTGGTGTAAAGATTGTTGAAATTAGACATAGTTGTTAAATGTTAAAGACGAGTTGAAAACTTATGTCTCATTTTTTTAATTTTTTTTTCCAAATACATAATTCATATGGCAATACAAAACTGACACCTGGGTTAATGGTGTCTTTTAATTTTAAAAATGATGCAAGTGCAATCATTCCCTGCACTTGTGGTTTGGAATGTTACAGATATAAATGAGTTTAGTTTAGGATCATGGAGATGAATTTGGACTCTGTCGGGGAAATAAAGACATGTAATTTATGATGATGGAGTAGCTAAGTTTATATGGTTTTTTATGATTGACATTACTTTTCTTTTACTGCACAAGTCTGCTTTGAAATTAGAAACTAATTTACTTTTGCTTTTTAACTTTGCAGCTACCATTGGATAAAACGAAGAGGAAAACCTGCTCCGAGGGAGATTGCACCTATAGTTGTATCTAATCATGTATCATATATTGAACCTATTTTCTTTTTCTATGAATTATTTCCCACCATTGTTGCTTCTGAATCGCATGATTCCATGCCTTTTGTTGGAACCATCATCAGAGCAATGCAGGTATTCTTCTACTCCTTAAAATCTTTACTTACTGGCTACATTTCATGTATACCCTTGTTTGAGCCCCACTTTTTTGGTTAAAAATATATTTTGAAATAGTGATTTTTTTTTAGAATGTGCAGTTGGGAAAAAAAAAAAAAATTCGATTTACGTCTAGTATTATTTTATCGAAGAATATGAGGTTAAAAAGAAGAAAAGATATAAATGTAATTTGACGAAAATGGGGTTCAAACAAGGGCATGGTAACCTTTTGCCTTTTTTGGTTTGGTGGGTGGACACAGCTTATATGCTAGATACACAATAAATCTTTTTCACTTCTAAGTTCTACATTTTTGTTACATTTTATCTATAATTCCATAGGTGATATATGTTGATAGATTCTCAAGATCATCCAGAAAGCACGCTGTCAATGAAATAAAGGTATAAAGCGTCTGGTCTTTGTTTTCCATGTTCTGTTTTGAACTGAAACATTGAAACATTAAATAAGGAAGGCAACGGGACGGGGCTGGGCGGGGCAGCCTTTACCATCCTGAATTTTCGGGAGGCAGGACAGGAGTAGGGTGAGAGGATTAAAAAATTCACATTTACCATCCTGTTTGATGATTTCTAATATTATGCCCCTATTTGGTGTAGATTAAAATCTGATTTTTAGTAAATTTTGATAAAAGTTGATGAAATGTTGTGGATTCCATGAAATATGTGGTTAGAATTAGGTATTGACTTACCACTGAGGTGAGTATCGAGCTGTAATTCAGGGGTCATGGGATTAGTGAAGATGCGCGTAAGCTGACCCAAACATTCACAGTCATTAAACAAAAAAAAAAAATAGTTATTTTTTAAATACGATATAAATTGTAAAACAAAAAAAATGAAGTAAAATAAAAAGATTCATGGCATGTCCAGGGACTTTGGGGTAGGGACCATGTTTTCCATCCTCGCCCCCATTTACTAATCAGGACCGTTTAGGGCATGGCAATACGGGGCAGGTCAAGGGTACGGAATTTTCCATCCCTAACATAAGACGAGAAAATGAAAAAGGTTCTAGTGGTTTAAAAATTTGTGTTCTGATATGGGAAAAAGAATTTCAAGCTTTAAAGTTTTATCAATATATAAAGCAATTTGATACAGAAATGTGTTTCAAGGAATTGAATACAGAGAAAAGCTTCTTGCAATCAGTTTCCTCGACTGCTTTTATTCCCCGAGGGAACGACAACAAATGGAAGGCTTCTTATTTCTTTCCAACTTGGTGCATTCATCCCTGGTTATCCTGTCCAGCCAGTCATTGTTCGTTATCCGTATGTGCACTTTGACCAATCCTGGTAAAGTCCCTTCTTACTCCCCAGTTGTGTTTTCTGAACATGTCATATGTTTTCATATGGGCTTACTTCACATGATTCAAAATTTTGTTCAGGGGACATATTACTGTTGCAAAGCTGATGTTTAGAATGTTCACCCAATTTCACAATTTCATGGAGGTATATTGAATTTGTCTCTTTACGTGTGCATCTGTGTGCTTGATCCATGTTTCATTTGTTTTGGTTACATGTTGTCACTCAAACAGTGTAACGTGGTACCAGGAGGCCCAAAAAGTTGCAACCCCTGCTCCTTCCCGCTAATTGTATGTTGTTAGTAAATGGCTAGTGGATGAGGCGCTCTATGAAAATAAAACTCTTAAGCTTATTTCAATATTGTTTCAGTGTAATTTAATTATGCTCTTGAACTGTAGAGTTTAATGGACCATTTTATGCTGCGAGTATTGGATAAGAACTTTGAGCTTCGAGAGCAGTTCATATAATTGGCAGTCTTTTCTCACAAATAATATATCATGAAATGTTTTACCTGAGAAAGTTTCTTATATTGGTATAATTTACAAAGGAAGAGAGAGTCTTTTAACTCGAGGAAGCCAGGCATACCTAATTGTAATTTTTCCTTATCGACCATTATGAGGTCCCCATCGATTCGTGTGGTTTTCCTTCCAGTTAAGTTTAATATATTTAGAACTAATGCCATGTTGATCTGAAGTAATCACATACATCTATCTTGCACAGGTTGAATATCTTCCTCTCGTATCCCCCCATGAAAATAGGAAGGAAAATGCTATCCATTTTTCTCAGAGGGTGAGTTAAGTCTAGTAGTTTTTATAAGATTTGCTTCATTAATATGTGTTCTGATATTCTTTAATCTTCTCCCTTGTGCTTATATATGGTAGTGTCTTAATATGATATACATTAAAACATGTCCAGTTATATGCACATGTTGTCAGCTGTTCTTGCACTAGGTTACCGAAAATGAATATATCTGCCATTTGTTTGGATGAACCTTATTTTTAATGCATTTGTTTTCTCAAAGCTTTGCTGAAATTTCTGAATGGCATATATTACAAGTTCCATGCGGCTGAGGTTTCTCAATTTATGTATGTGCAAATGTTTTGCATTAATTTTTCAGTTAGGAATAACTGGCTTGTTCATTACCTCATTCTCGTGATCTTGGTACTTGAATTGACTGGTTTTTACTTACAACCACTTGAGCAATGATCCTCCTGTCTGAGTTGCTTAAGCACATTCTTATACCACACCAAGGTGGATATCTCTAATACTTTTTCTTCCAGAGGCTATTTCTCGAAATATTAGAACATTGCATAATTGTACAAATTATCAATTTAGAATTTTTTTTTCCGACTTACTTGACTTTTTTTAACATGTATTTATTTTTCCATATGGATTTGCTTAAAAATGTTGTATGAGATCACCCTTTGTCTTACTTTACCAATCCACATATTGCATTGCTATCTCTGCTCAATTTGCACTATTTATCAATGCAGACTAGCTCTGTCATGGCAAGTGCTCTCAATGTGGTACAAACATCCCATTCTTATGGAGATTTCATGCTTTTTGCAAAGGCATCCGAGTTGAATCAGGTTTGCTATTATTTCCCTCACCGGTCGAAATTGATGAATAATTAGTGTTAAACAAAGATAAGTTGTTATTAGAGTTTTTAAATGGAACTTGGAAAGTGTGAGTATTTTTATAACTGTGCAGGTTTTACATCTTTATTTTTCATTTGACCTCATGTCATTAAGCAAATAAGACTGAAGTAGCATATGCATTATCTGATGGATGCCTTGTATCTGCTCATAGATGTTGTAATCTGACTATTTTATTAGTAAACGGGGTAGGGATGTTATTAACTTGACGTTTGACTACTTTTGGCTCATAGTTGCCTGATACTCGTTCATGAGAAGATAAAAAGACTTTATTGCTGTGTCGCATAGTAATCAACTTATTTGCACATTATGCCTTTTGAACTTCATGATTACGTTACAATTATTCCTTTTCATTTTTTCCGACACTTTATTTACTCACGTTCCTTATGAACATCAGTTATTTGACATATTTTTGAAGAAAAATAATATTTTAGTGATTGAACAGACGCACTACATCATGGATGCTTGTTCTTCAGTTACAATTATCCCTTTTCCTTTTTTCGGACACTTTATTTATTCATGTGCCTTTTGAACATCAGTGACTTGAAATATATTTCAAGAAAAAAAAAGAATTTTATTGATTGAACTGAAGTACATGGATGCGTCTCCTTCCCTTTCAGCAATGGTTACTATGTAAAGTTGGTATTTACTATGTTCGTGTTGTCTATATTGTTGTCAATATTCCGTAGGAATGAGATGAATCTAAATGAATCGCCACGTGAACAGCAGAAGGCATGGAACTAGATGTGTCTATTTGTAGATGTTAAACTATTGACTTGGCCCCCAGAACTGGTTTACGTTTACACGATTAGATTACTTTGTGCGATGGATTTCTGGTTGAGGAAATTTTGAGAATGTTTTTGTTGAGTTGTTGGATTAAAGTTTTTTGTCTCGGAACTTAAGTTATTTGAATAGTTTGGCCTCATGTAGATATTAACAATATGTTTTGTCAGGAAAACCCCACTCAATTTATGGTTGGAATGGCGTGGGTGGAATCAGTAAGTCAAATATGCCATCAGTTATTTTATTCAATTAATTTGTTTGCATTTTTACTATGTTATTCAAATTACTTTCAATTAATATGTTTTGGACGTCTGCGTGTTAATTTTTTCTCATCTCATTATCTAAATTCTTCTGACCTTTGATAATTCATTTGAGATGGATAGATGATAGTAAATTAATTAATGAAAGAGGCTATTGCTTTAGTTCTCTTCTTCCAGTAATTCACAGTGCAATTTATATTCTGGGAATTATTCGTGAAGACAAGTTTTATCAATGTTGAGATGATGTAGGAGTTGTTAGGAAATAGACTTATTATGATCTTTTAGACAATGGTGTCTGGAGAATGTTAAAAAAGCTTTTTAATACGTTTTTATATGATATTGTACTGAAACTGCTATGAGCTGTCACCTGTTTATTTTGTTTGAAAGATTTTAATGGAGAATGCGAGTTGCATCAGTGCTTATGAACTCTTATATTGATTTATTCTGTAATATATAATATATATTTGTGATAGGTTCACTCCATTTCTTCATTGTTGTTTGACACAGAGTTTCTGTTGCTTTGCAGTCATTTCATATAAAAACTTTGGAGGCCATGGACTTTTTGGAGACATTTCTATCAATGAATCCAGATCCAAGGTATCATGTGATGCTCCAATATGCTTAATTTTATTCGTTGTTATGAAGTGTGTATGATTTATGGTTTTTTCGGATTGAAACGGTTCATGCTTCTTATTTTAAAGAAAGTAAGAAGGGCTTTGCTAAGGATCAGTGTCTATCCTTGATCATTTATCCATTCAAACAGAGAGAGTCTCTTCCTTATTTTCTCTATTGAAAATGAAGAATTTTTTCTGACAATGATAAAAACTTACTGCTGATGGCTTTCCATTCTCTTCACAGTGGACAGGTTGAATTTCACGATTTTCTCAGGGTTTTAAGATTGAAACCTTGTTCTCTGTCGGAAAAGGTAAGGCTCTGAATTTATTTTTATTTTAAATTAGTTTTCTGCACCTTGCTCGTGATTCTTTTCCTTTCACTGTTTTGGCAAAATGGTGCTTTCCATGTTTCCTAATTGTTTTTCTTAGCGATGACATTTTAAGGATTTAAATAAATGTTAACAGTTGAAGGTGTAATGTCCAGGAATGGTAAATATAAGATCATTTTTAAATCTCTCTATTTCCTCGCTGTGCAATATGTGTTCTTACTGGGTCTGTTGTGCAGGAAGTTGGCTTGAAATTGTCTGATTTATCATGATTTTATTTAATATTCTTTTTATATTTCAAGGACCATGGTTTTCTTATTTTAGTACTTACCAGTTTTAGGAATTTGTGTAGATTTTATCATAGAATAACTTCGTCATAGAATATCAGTATTAAATTTGACCATGTAATACAAACAGATGATATTATGTCAGTGAAAGTAGTAGTTGCCTTTTCAGTGGCTAGGATTGCAAATTCATTCAAAGATGAACTTTGTTTTCTGGTAGTGTTAATGATGCTGCATCTTTACTAATTTTCTTAATCTCATTCCCTGATTTTGCAGATATTTGGATTCATTGATGTGGAGAAGATCGGTAAAATAACATTTAAGCAGGTAATTTACTACTGTTTTTTAATATTTGTACATACTTGTGACTTTATGTGCCACACACTCCTGTATCATTCCCAGAAACACCTAAATTCTAGTCTGATGCATCTTTAGGAACTGTGCAAAAGTAACCAAAAAGAAATTCAGAGTCAGATATATGTTATACTTTTTTAGATAAACTTTGAGATTAAGGCACAATTTATCATGCATTGAGATTAAGTGCTTGTTTGGATGAATTATATTGTGATAGAAATGAGTGGTGGATTAGTGGGTAATAATTGTGGGTCCTACTAAATATGTGGTTAAATGAAGTTATGACTTGACCATTAAATTACAAGGAAATTATAATGTTTCCAATATATGCACTGAGGTTTTACCATGCAATACTTAGGCTACTTTTGTGCATGTTGTTTCAGTACCTGCTTGGCTCAGCCCACATCTTGAAGCAGCCACTCTTCAAACAGGCTTGTGAACTAGCCTTTATTGAATGTGATATTGATGGGAAGAATTGCATTTTGAAGCAAGAGGTATGGATTTTCCCACCGAGTCCTTGACACTTAATTGTTTAATTTGTAGTGTCATGATTCTGAATGCTTTTGTGACAGCTAAGAGATGCAGTTACACTCGCAATCCCAAATATGAGTGAAGATGAGGTGGGTGAAGGAAGCATCTGCACACGAGTTTTACCCCCTTTTTTTCCTTATAAAACTGTAGTCTTATAGAATCATTTCGAAGCACATAGAACAGGACTTAAAAGAGATTCTCAAAGATGTCATAATTTTTTACTACCTGGAAAAATGATACTTTGGTTAATAATTTTTATAGCTCTTAACTAAATTAAACTTTCTTTGGATTGTGAAATGCATATAATTTCTATAATTTTCAATTTCTTCTCCAATCCTTGCTTAAATTTTCTCGATTTGAGACTTGCAGATCTCTTTGCTTCATGGTTTATTTGATGTGGACGGCGATGGAAGAATCAGCAAATATGATTTCCTCTCGAGTTTAAAAAGACATCCGTTGCTTATAGCACTTTTTTCACCCTGGTTATGGCACAAAGGTTTGACCATAGCTGATCATAGATAGGTTACTAAAGGATGTGTTGTAGTGGATGGATGATGGGTAATGCCCAAAGTTATAGCTTTTTTGTGAATGATTTTGGGGTGTATTTCTAAGCCATTTGAAATGGACGATGGCAGTCGAAACTTAGTGATTTTTCTTTCAATTTCCGTACTCTACAAGATAAAAGGAGTGTTGATTGTATTCACATATTAGTATAGTATTATTGCCATTAGCTGGATCCTTCACATTGTGCTTGGTTATCTGATGCAGCTGATTCCCCTGGTTTAGAAGAAAATTACCTTTCTGTGGTGATCTTCAAGTTGTTCCATCATTATATTTGTCTGCATTATAGGAGCTCATAACTTATCACTAAAGTAGCGAGGAAGAAGAAAAAAGGTTAAAACCTTTGCGCACAATTTATGCCTCTGAGATTGGTTTAACGAACAAAGAAGTTGCGTAATCCACAGAGAGTATAACAGCAGAAAAATCCACCTTTGCTTCTTCATGACTTGTACCAAATCCGTATAAAAGAAGAGTTTTGGTTCGTTGACACTGAATTTTGTCGAAACAGGAATCTAAATTGACAATGAGTTCAATTCCTAAACTTCATGTATCTTTTCTCCCCTTTCCTTGAGAAATGTTAACCCGACTAACTTGTTGAGCGCTTCATATAAAAGTTTAAACTTCTAGAGTGGGTTTCTTTCTTTATTTAAGTTTTCTCTTCAAGTCACACATCCATGAAGCGAAATTCATATTTGTTATATGATGCATAAATTTCATGAGGGGAAGTGGGATATGAAAACATGATCTTTGTGTCTACTTTGTCTATAGGCTCGTGACTGCTGTTACATTAAAAATATACTTAAATATTTAAATTTTGACTTCAATAAATCAACTACAACCGAACTAAGTACTAATAATTATCCACAAATATGCCTCTCGGGGCATGGTCCAGTAGTGCAAAGGACAGTAGTGAAGTTATCTCATATCTTGTTGACAGTCGTAGTGTGGAGGTTCGATTCCTGAAACATGGAATTGGACTCTTTGTAAGCGCAGTGTATAGGCAGTTCTTGTTTCCTGACATGTTGGGGTATATCCCGCGATTTGCCTCCCTCAC
This sequence comes from Olea europaea var. sylvestris, assembly GCF_002742605.1. NCBI lineage: Eukaryota > Viridiplantae > Streptophyta > Magnoliopsida > Lamiales > Oleaceae > Olea > Olea europaea. Next base: position 212,945 of record NW_019238950.1, read on the forward strand.
AAAGCTCTAGGGGCGGGGCAGTAGGGGCCTTCCAGGTTGGGGTTCAACCTTTTTTTTTTTTTTTTTTTTTTTTTAAAATTATCCACAAATATAGAAAGTAAAATTATATGGATAAATAGGAATCTAATCCATTTCCACTCCGAGTTAATAATGAGATTGTGAAAGAGATATGAAAAGGCGCTTTTTGAGTGAAGACTTTCATTAGAACGTACGTATGACCCACCTCTCAACCTTAAAAAATTGTTTCTGCACTGAATTCTGCTAGAGAATTCCATGCACGACTGCTATGAAGAACACTACATGATTCAATGCATCAATCTCATTAGTTTTACTGGTTTATAGCAGCCAACGTTTGTTTTACTTTGAGAATAGACTCGGTGTGTATCATGTTACTGTTGACAAAATTTGAGTTTTATCTACTGGAAATATGACACGTATTGATTGATAAATTGGGTTTTTGTAGCTTCTCCTGTAAAGCTTTATTATTATTATTATTTTTCGTGTGATGTGACATGATTCTGTTGTTCCCACAATTTGCTCATCTTTATAGCACAAAACAGCCTTTTAAGACCACCAGCATTTGATCTACCTTTTTCTGTATAATTCTTGAGCAGAATTCGTTGGGGATTTCTTCTGCTCCCCAGTTTCAAAAAACTTAAATTCTCCACCACTATTGGTCTTCCAATTACATGAACCTTGAGCATCAAATCCTAGGCATTGACTCAACTAGACGATGAAATTATTGAACAAAATTTTTCTTTCGGCCTCAATTTCGGTCGTGTATAATATGCCTTAAAATGGTGGGCTTGGAATTCCTTAGGTTGAAAGGAGAACAGATGAAACTCCCTAGTCTGAATATATTTTGCCCCATAGAAAAAGAAATCTATATCAAACATAAAAAAAGATGGCATGTTCAGAGAGAAATTGTTTATATCCGCTTGTTGCATGTAAAACTTTTGCCTGGATACTTCTCCTTTTCTTGATGTAGAATTATGACAAAAAAAAAAAAAAAAAAAAATCTTAACAATTTAATATAGTATTAGAGCCTTATAAAAGATCACTGTCATCCATTTATAAAAATTTTACACATTTTTTTATCCTTTGATCAAAAACTAAATTCGGTTTGCACAATTGGGCGTATTAAAGACAAGATCAAAATGAAAATGTTTACTCTTTTTCCTTTCTCTAACATCTCAAGCTTTTAGACACGTGATTAACAAAATTAACTTCCTTTCCAGTATGATGCTATGTAGGTGAAGGTACCACTGTGGTGAAGAAAATAGGATTCACTTTTAAGAATTATTTTCCTTATTCCAATAAACATTAGTTACATTTATTTGTACCAGTAATTGATTTATGGACGTGTGCTCTATTTTTAACAGTTAGGGAAATGGAAACCAAACTTCCTTTTGGTTTTCCCCCAAAACGACTCTGATGAAAATATTTCTTTCTTTTAGGAATGGTGTTGACCTCCAAAAACGTGTCAATTTCACAAGATTTTGATCAGAAAATCAACTGGGTATACGGTTACTAGTTAAATATACACAAGTATATAAGCAAAATGTTCATGATTGTTAGTGTATTAAGAGAAGAGAAGATAATGAGAGTAAATATTCATAGAAAGGAAATTGTAATACTCCGTTTGGGCGTATGAAAATTCACCCTTTACAATGTTACAAAGACTTCTATTTATAGTAATCAGGCCGACGTGGTCACTGTTGGATCAGATCCTTGTGGCTCAATCTGCTAGATTGAAGTGTCACATTATCCTATCTTATATTAATTACATTGACAAACACATTTAATAAGGGGTCAATCTTCCTACACTCTTAGGTTGATATACTTGACATTTATTTAATGAGAACGTCACATTAATCATTTCAAAAAATACACTCATCAAACCTGCTCTAAAGAGCCTCGGGATTCTGATAGGGTGCTCAATATGCAAATGACGTCTACATGACGGGGACACGGATGGAATTTTGTTGGCTTATTTTTTGGAGTCAACAAATGGTAAATTAATATGAAAAGAAAAACGTCTACACTCTCGACTTAAATTAATGAAGAATTACTACTATTTTTGTCAATGTCAAGAGTACTTACAGCATGTTAATATGCCTGTAGTTAGTGCGTTTATGGTGAACTGAATTTAGGCAATATTCTTTCCCTATCTTGTGTTTCAAAATCCAGACGCTGATCACTATCTTTTATCTGTTGGGCATCTTGTTCCTCTGCTTCCGAATTGTCTCGTCAATTTTATTTGATGGTATTGTAACTTTGCTTAAAGAACATCATCAAATTTTGTGTCAACTCAAACGTACTAATTGTACTGAAAGAGGGGTAAAAGAAAAGGAAAAGAAATCTATTAACTTTAATCTGGCTCGATTTATTCCACCTAATTCAAACTCCCATTTTGCGGTTCCAAGAGAAAAACTTAAAAAAGAAAACCCATTGTTCTCCTCGAGATTGATTCTTTATAACATATATAAGGTATTACAGACAAATATTTTCCTATGGTACGATGATAACGGCAACTCACACCACGTTAAAAGTTAAAACCCACAAGTCCTATGTTTGGCCATACAGTAAATTTTGGCAAAAAATCCAGAGAAACTAGTAAGAAAAAATTAATACTGCAGTGTCAGAATACGAGGCAGAATAGTTTTGCTTTCATCTTCCAATCATTTGTGAGATGACAAGTGAGTGAAGTCAATAAGATTCCATACTTAGTTTTATCGACCTCCCCAATAAAGGCCCTTGGCTTTATTAATACAATTTGCCTATCTTACAACCTTATTACATAACTCTTTTCTTGTCCTCTTTTAAATTCTACTCTCACTAAATACCTTCCCAATTTTATTACTTCTGAAAGCTGATTTCAAATCACAATCCCATTTTGATTATAATGTCAAATGAAGATAATTCTTTGGTTTTTGATGCATCTGTTTTTCAACATCAGTACAATATACCATCACAATTCATATGGCCTGATCATGAGAAACCTTGTCCCGAGCCACCACCAGTACTAAATCTCCCTACTATAGATTTGGGTAGCTTTCTCTCAGGCGATGTGGACTCTGTTTGGGGTGCAACTTGTCTAGTCAACCAGGCATGTAGAGAACACGGAGCCTTTCTCGTTGTAAATCATGGGGTCGATTTGGAACTTGTCGAGGAAGCTCACAAGGGAATGGACTATTTCTTTGGGAAGCCACTTGATGAGAAACAAAGGGCCCAGAGAAAAATTGGTGATTATTGTGGTTACGCTAGTAGCTTTGCTAACAGATTTTCTTCCCAGCTTCCCTGGAAAGAGACACTTTCTTTTCGTTACAGCGCTGATCTTCAGTTGTCTGACATTGTTGAGAGATATTTCTTGAATGTGATGGGCGAGAATTACAGACAATTCGGGTATGAGTTGGCTCTTGTTGGATTGCTTCATCTAAAAACTTAAGTTGTTTCGATGTTTCTCATTCAAATCTTACTACATGTACATCAAACCTTACATAATGTCGCGTAACACTCTAGTATTGGGCAACTTAAAACACGGGCAACTTTTTCATCTAATCATTTCACCATATTTCATCTTCTGGCACACTTTCTAGATGTCCTTTTCTGGACTAATAGGGTAATCCTTCTCATTATATATGTGTTTATTTTTCCATTTTTTTGCTTGTCAAAGGAGGGTTTGCCAAGAATATTCTGAAGCCATGAGCAGTCTTTCTCTTAACATCATGAAGCTCCTGGGAATGAGCCTTGGGGTGGGGCCAGCTTGTTTCAGAGAATACTTTGAAGGAAATGATTCTATAATGAGATTAAACTACTATCCTCCATGTCAGAAACCTGATCTAACTCTTGGCACAGGCCCCCATTGTGACCCTACTTCCTTAACTATCCTTCATCAAGATAATGTTGGTGGCCTTGAAGTTTTTTATGATGACAAATGGCATTCCGTTTCTCCCAATCCACAAGCTTTTGTAGTCAACATTGGCGACACATTCATGGTAAGTTAAAAACTCTCTCAGAGCACATGTCGAGTACGCAGTATTAGAGGTGACTGACTGTCAAAATATTTTGCAGGCCCTGTCGAATGGGATTTACAAGAGTTGCTTGCATAGAGCAGTTGTAAACAGTAAAGTTCCAAGGATATCCATGGCATTCTTTCTTTGTCCAAAGATGGACAAAATGGTAAGGCCACCAAAGGAATTGGTATGCGAAGAAAATCCAAGAATGTATCCAGATTTCACATGGCCGGCTCTTCTTGAGTTCACACAGAAGCATTACAGAGCTGACACGAAAACGCTTGAAGTTTTCACCAATTGGCTTCAACAGAAAAGCAGTCAAGATACTACCACATTGAATGGTTAAAGATAGAGAAAAGACTAATTACAAGAACTTCACAAAGACGAGAAAAAAGAAGAATTGCATTTTGTAGGGTATTTAGAAGAATAAGGAAGCCAGAGAATGAACTGGAAAGAAAGGCAATCAGAGCCGTACTGTTACAGAATTATTCCGTCCTTGATTTTAAGAAGGAAAAAAAAATGGAAATTTCCTATTTTGCATGGATAAAGAACTTTAAGGGTGGTTATAATGTATAGTCAACTGTGACTCGTTTGCATGTTGATATTTTTTACTAAAACAAATATTAAACTAGTTTTGACTTATGAGATGATTGAGAATTGAGCTCTTAATTACATTCAATTCCTTTTCATTTTTCTTTCCACTTAAGCCCAAGGTATCAAAATTTTGAGTATATTTTTCGAGAAGCTCTTTATGAGTTTTCATTCTCTCTTTTAGAGCATCAATCCTTATTTTGATAAGTCGAACGAATTCTCTGTGTGTAAAAAAGAAAAATAAAGAGTAAATTTGACTTTTCAAATGTAGAGAGCTAGCCCCACCTCTATATGCTTTCATACATTGTTTCATAACTTTTCATGCGTTTCGTTGCAGGAAACCAGTTAAAAAAAGGAAAATGTTGGTTAATAATTGTTTGTGGAAAAAGCAAAAAATAATGAGTACAAAGAGTGTCGTAGAAATTGTGTATTCTTTATTTTTGAATTTTTTTAAAGATCATCTTAAATTGGAAATTATACTCATTAAATAAAAAGTATTATTAGAGCTAACATGTAGCAACAACAAACCTCTGGGCTTAAGTTTCTGCATAATACCTCTAGTTTAATGCAATTACAATCAGACACAAAAACATTATATTGTAAAGGGTTCCAAAAGGACCAGAACTCACCTTATTGTTTAGCACATATAAAAGGCACAAATCGAAGTTTTATTATTGTACCTAGCCTCTCATTCTTAAGAATCAATTTGTTAATAGGAGTAATTCAAATTCTTATATGCTAATGATTACAATTGCTATCCTTATTTAAATTTGTGGGATTTTAAATTTTAACATATCTCACGAGATGATGTCTCGTTTGAAAACGCCAATCTTGAATTCGATTTCTTGTAAAACCTTTACTAATTAATCAAATGTTAATTTGAACTTTTTGTGTCGCTTGCTTAGTAGTGCTTTTAAATACATATAAGTTGTGAATTTTATAAAATATGAGTTATGGAAGGTGAGATATATAAAATGCATGGACGAAGTTAAAATTGAAGCTTTATCAAACATAGATAGAGTCTTGATTTAAGATTTAAATTATGTATTGACAAAGTGACATTATATTCCCAATATTAATGCAATATATATTGAATTCTGGGATCTTGCAATACCGTTTTAATTAAAAATTTGATTCTTCCCTTTTCTTTTTGTCTGAATTCTAGGAAAAATTAGGTAGTGTTTGGCATTCCTGTAATTTAAAAGAATCAATTCTACCCATATTGAAAAAATAATTAGTTCAGGAAAGAATAAATTAAGCACTTGGTAAAATTTGTTTTGAAGCTGTAAGTTTCAGAATCGGAATTTAAATTTTGGTAAATAAAAGTTCTTTTTTTACGGTAAACGATAATTAAAATATACATTGATTGGTGTCTTTTGTATTATTATTAACAAGTAATATTGTAAAATTTATTTTTACTTCTAAAGCAATATGTAATATTATTAAATATATGTCTAAGCCAAATATTTACTATAGAAATATAATAAATTATTTATTAAATCTGTGTGAAAAACCCTAACCCTATTGTATTAGGTCTCCCACAGTATCTTATTTGGATATGAAAGAAATTTTTGTCAATTAAAAACTCTTATTCAAATTGAATTTCTACAACTCATTTCCATTTTTAGAAACAATTCATTTATTAGTATCAAAATATGAAATGTGCTGCAAAAGTAAAATATAATATTTCTCTGTTTTCTTTTCATTAAATCATCTTGGAGATCTTGTAAAGTTCATTTTTAAGCTTTTCGTATATATCGTAGCTTTTTTTTTTTTATTTTTATTTTTATTTCACTCTTTATTTTTTTTTGGATTCAATATTTCCAGTGATCTAAGACATAAACTTGGATATGAGGAATTAAATTCAGAGGGATTTTCTTGGTTAATTTTCAATTTTTCTTAGAATTTTATCTATTCCACATGTTTAATTAGAACTTGAAAATTTCAAAAAAGATAAATAAATCAAGTTATCAATGGAAACAAAAAGAGATGGATTTAAATCCTCGACAAGTATAAATTGTACTGTAGATTATAATAGAATACCAAAAAGCATATAATAGAAAAGAAAATAATTTTATTTATGAGGGTTAAAACTGGTCAGTTAATAATGGATAATTGAGAAAGTTATACATATATATATAATACCAAAAAGCATATAATATAAAAGAAAATAATTTTATTTATGAGGGTTAAAATTGGTCAGTTAATCATGGATAATCGAAGAAGTTATCGATATACATTTATTTTTTAAACCTACCAAACATTAATACTAATTATGATTGTTTGATAATTAGAAGTTGAGACTCTAGAATCAACCTTATAAATCCGGACCAACATGCTAAATACTTTGGAATCATGCAAGACAACACCCCTTTCGAATTTTCGAGAGAAACTGAAATGAGGGAAGGGTACATACATTAATGAGACGAATAGAAGTCTTGTCAAGAATCTGCAATTGGTGTTTTGCAAATATATTCTTACAGTATAATCTTCTTCTTCAACTCGCAACTAATTAATGAATGACCTCCACCAACATGGATATTTCGTGAACAATCCACGTTTCGAAATTTTCTTATTAATTTCCAGTCTCAGAACAAATTAAAAAATGATCATAAAAATAAATAAAATTTTTTTTTTTCATGTAGTATTTGCTGACACGATTGGACCAAAAATGCACTGTATATCTGGAAGGAAAACCACACGTGGGAGACAATTTCAAATTCTTACCACAATATGAAAGTTAAATCTTGAATAGTATTGATACATAGGGAAATATTTCCGTTTTCTTGGTGTAGTGTGACAATGTTCAAGTCTTCAGTTATTTCTATACTAGTTTGACAGTGTAAATAATAGTGAAATATTAAAATTTATAATTATTTCTAATTTAGAATTTTTATAGAAAAGTGGTGTTCTTATTGACAATATTGGTCATATACAGGTGAGCAACCTTTGTTAAGAAAATGCTTAAAACCTATAGCCCAATGATTGAACCCAATAAGCTGAGCCCAAGCTTATGACCCGGTTTGCCCCCATTCTGTGCAAACTCGTGTTCCTCCAAAATGCGATTCTATTCAATTTTAATTGGACGGAGCAGATTGTGCCAAGTGGAGTTGGCTAAACCGTTGGATGAATATGGCTTTTCATTATACTAACCCTAGACTTTTCATTTGCGTCAATTGGAGAGTCTTCTAGGGTTTGTTCTTCGTATTTGCTCTCTGTAATTTTCTTCTCTCTAAAAACCCTTGGTTTTTGGTTAGAATCTCTGAGTTGTTTTAGATGCTCTTCGTGAGATCTAGCTTGGTGTACTTGTGTAGAGATTGTGTCTGTTCTTTGGTGAACTGTAAGGCACGATTACTTGGTGTAATCTGTCGTTCGTGTTTGTGAGAGAAAAATATGGTCTGAGGGCTGATCTTTGGTAGATCTGAAGTTTGTAAACTTGTATTGACACTCTATTGTTGGTTTCTAGTGGATTAGAGCGTTAATCACTTCGGTGGAAGCTCAACGTGGTGACGTAGCCCATTCTTGGGTGAACATCCGGGCCTACGGGCGAAAAATCATCGTGTTCTTTTAATTTCTGTGATTTTATTTCGAGTATTGGGACTGTTAATACCAACAGTGGTATCAGAGCATCGTCGATTTGATATATAATTCGGTTCTTGGCTCACTGGAGCTCTTCTTGACGGTTAAAAACCATTACCTTTGTGGTACTACTTCTGTGAGCGTTAGATTCACTGTTTTCTGCTGGAAAGTAATATAGTCCTGGTATTCACTATTTTACACTATTGGCCTAAGACGATTTTGGTAATGAGTTTTTAAACCCTAAACCTAATTTTTTTCGATTCTTCAGATAACTCTACTGTTCTTGGTTGAAGGCCCACCTGGATCTACCTTTGTCTAGAGTTTCATACGAGAACCCTAGAATTTGAGAGGAGTGGGTTTAACGGCCTCTTCAAGATTAGATCTTAAATTTGTTGACTGAAAATAATTGTTTTATGGTTTATTAGTTATATGATTTACCTGCTCACTGTGTTGTATATTCTGTGCACTTGTGTGAGAGTCATTTGTACACTAATACTTTGTGTATACATTGGTGCATATAAATTTTGTTTACATTGCATATCACAATCTGCTTTGGTCAAACAAGTTTGTTTAAAAAAAAAATTCAAAAATAATGACAGGTACTAAAGTTGATATAGAGATTTGGAATGGAAAAGGGGATTTTACTCTTTGGAGTCAAAAGATGAAGGCACTTTTGATGCAACATAAGTGTGTGAAAGCACTGGATGAGTCTTGGGAAGAAGAAGTCATAGAAAGAAAAAGAAATGAACAAAGTGATACTGCATGGAGTTTGATTTTCCTACATTTGTCTGATAGTGTCATTATAGAAGTAGAAAAGACTGAGACTGTTGAAGGAATTTGGACTAAACTTGAATCACTTTATAAAACAAAATCACTCCCCAATAAATGTTATCTTTGGAAACAATTCTTTAGTTTCAAATTTGATCCACATCTTGATCTTGAAGCAAATCTTGCCAGATTTAACAAATTAACTCAAGATCTCACAAACAGTAGTGAAATTTCTGATGAACAACAGGCAGTAGCCTTATTATCTGTTTTACCTGAAAAATATAAAGATTTAAGAAATGCTCTTGAATATGGAAGAACCTCCATTACTGTGGAGATTATTGTTACTTCTTTAAGAAACAAAGAACTGGAGTTTCAAAGTGAATCCAAATCTTCCTCTATTGGTTTTGGTTACAATGTCAGAGGAAATAATCAATTCAAAAGAAACAACAATAACTTTTCAAATAAAAATTTTGGAAAAACAAAAGAATACAATGGAAATTTTGATAAAGGTAAAGCCAAATTCAATTATAATAATAATAAGGCAAAAGGAAAGAAATGCTACTTTTGTGGAAAGATGGGTCACTTTATAAAAGACTGCATGAAAAGGATTGATGAACTGAAAAACATCAACAAAATTGAAGGTGGAGCTGCAATTGCTTATGAGAAAGCTGCGGGCTCAAATGGACAAGTCTAGGTGACTAGTCAATCTATGGTCAAGGATGAATGGATCCTTGATTCAGGGTGTATATTTCACATGACACCTTGCAAAGAATACTTTACTGATTTTCTTGAAATTAATGGAGATCAAGTGATATTGGGAAATGACTTTACCTGCAAAATTAAAGATATTGGCAAAGTTATTTTAAAACTAGAAAATGGAAATGTATTGACTCTAAACAAGATCAGATACATTCCCAAACTAAAGAGAAATCTGATCTCTTTAGGTGAACTAGATGATGAAGGTTTTGATACAACCATAAACAAAGGTTTTTTGAATTTACAAAAGAACTTTACAAAGATTGCTTGTGTTGAAAAATCCAATGGGATCTATGTTTTAAAAACCTTGCCAATAATTAGTCAACCAATTTTTGCAGTAGTATCTCAGCTTGATAAATTTGAAATATAGCACAAAAGGTTAGGACATGTGAGTGATAAGAATTTACACATTCTTAAAAAATGAGGTCTCTTAGGAAATGAAAAAAATTGAAAGAGTGTCTTTTTGTAAACACTGCATTTATGGCAAACAAAGGAAACTCCCATTTGGCACAGGTGTCCATAAATCTAAGTCTATACTTGAATATCTGCATGCTGATCTGTGGGGACCAGCTGCTGTGAATACCTATTCTGGTTTCAAATATTATTTACTGATTGTTGATGATTTTTCAAGAAAGACATGGGTTTCTCTTTTGAAAAATAAATCTGATACCTTTCAAAACTTCATAACATGGAAAATCTTAATTGAAAATCAGGTGAATAAAAAGGTTAAAGCTCTCAGACCTGACAATGGTCTTGAATTCTGCAATGAGGAATTTGATAATTTCTGTAATAACAATAGAATTTTAAGGCATAGGACTGTTACCTATACCCCACAACAAAATGGTCTAGCAAAAAGGATGAATAGAACCCTATTAGAAAGAGTGAGGTGCATGATAATTAGTGCAGGTCTTCCAAAACTATTCTGGGGGAAAGCTGTTAAAACTGCATCATATTTGATAAACAAATGCCCCACAAAATCTTTGAATTATGAAACACCTGACCATGTTTGGAGTGGTCATCCAGTTGGTTATTCCAAATTGAAAGTTTTTGGTTGTGCAGCATATGTACACCAAAATGAGGGTAAACTTGAACCCAGATCTATTAAATGCATTTTTTTAGGATATGGGAAAGGTGTAAAAGGTTACAGAATCTGGGTTAAGGGTCAAGGAGGTTATAGGGTCATAATAAGCAGGAATGTCATTTTTAATGAAACAGACATGCCTTGTACTAAAGAAAAAGTCCCTGTAGACCCTCAAATTAATGAAAATGATTTATATCTTCAATCTGATATCTCCCCAGCTATCTCAGATCTAGAAATTAATGACCAGATTGAGGTGGAACATACTCATGAGCAGGAAATAATCCCTAAACCTAAATCTGAACATGAAACTGAACTTGAACTTGTTCCACCAATAAATTCTTTAGAGGACTATCAACTCACCAGAGATAGAGAAAGAAGGGAGATAAGAACACCTGCTAGATATAATGAATTAGACCTTGTCACTGCCCTAAACATTTAGAATTTTTTAGGCAATGAACCTAATTCATATGAAGAGGCCATTGGGGGAAAAAATTCAAATTCCTGACTTGCAGCAATGAAAGATGAAATGCTTTCACTTGAAAAAAATAAGACTCGGGTCTTAATTACCAAACCAAAAGGGGGGAAGGTCATTGACTGTAAATGGATTTATAAAATCAAAGAAGGTGACACAAAAGAAGGAAATGTTAGATTCAAGGCTAGACTAGTTGCAAAGGGCTTTAACCAAAGAGAAGGAATTGACTATAATGAAATTTTCTCTCATGTAGTCAAATACACTTCTATAAGAATTCTTCTCTGCATTGTTTCACAATTTGATTTTGAATTGGAACAGTTAGATGTAAAAACTGCATTTTTACATATTAACTTAGAAGAACAAATTTACATGACCCAACTAAAAGGTTTTGAACAAAAGGGAAAGGAAAACCGGGTGTGTCTTTTGCAAAAATCACTCTATGGGCTGAAGCATGCCCCCAAACAATGGTATATTAGGTTTGATACTTTCATAAAAGGTCTTGATTTTAATAGAAGTGAATATGATCCTTGCTTCTATTATAAAGGTGGTGGAGGTCCGGATTCTTATTATCTCTTGCTTTATGTTGATGATATGTTACTTGCTGGGTGTGATGTAACTAAAATAAATAATATTAAGTAAAAGTTAAAACAAGAGTTTGAAATGAAAGACCTAGGATCAGCTAAAAGAATCTTAGGAATGAAAATTATGAGAAATAGAAGTGACTGCACACTATGTCTAACTCAAGAGACATATATTTCCAAAATTCTATATAAATTTTCTATGAATAAGGCTAAAGAAGTTACCTTACCACTTGGTAGTCATTTTAAATTTTCTACTGAACACTGTCCTAAAACTGAAACAGAAAGAAATAGAATGGATAAAATCCCTTATGCAAATGCTGTAGGTTCAGTAATGTACATCATGGTTTGCACAACGCCTGATCTTGCTTTTGCTATGAGTGTATTAAGTAGATATATGAGTAATCCTGGTGAACAACACTGGGAAGGCATGAAATGGCTACTTAGATATCTTAAGGGAACTTCAAACTTAGGACTAATGTTTGGAAAAAGGAAAACTGGGATTAAACTAAAAGGATTTGTAGATTCTGATTTTGCTGGTAATTGTGATAATAGGAAATCAACATCTGCATATGTATTTACCTTAAATGACACCTGCATAAGTTGGAAATCACAGCTGCAAAAGATAGTAGCTCTGTCATCTACAGAGGCTGAATATATTATAGCCGCAGATGCAGTAAAGGAAGGTATTTGGTTGAAAAATCTGTTGGATGAAATTGGCTTTACTGGTAATGATGCTTTAATATATTCTGACAGCCAATCTGCTATACATCTTAGTAGAAATCCAGTTTTTCATGATAGAACAAAACACATAGATGTCAAATTTCATTTTATAAGAGACATTATAGAAAAGGAGATTATAAAAATTGAAAAGATTTCCACTAAGTGTAATCCAGTAGATATGGGTACAAAAATACTCACTGTATATAAATTTAGGGATTGTTTAAATCTCCTAAATGCTACTACTAATTGAAATTTCTTTTGCAGGTACATAGAGCATATGATATCGAAGGAGGAGTTAACCTCTATTCGACAATGAAACCCAAAGGTGTCAAGCAAGGTGGAGATTGTTAAGAAAATGCTTAACACCTATGGCCCAATGATCGAACCCAATAATTTGAGCCCAAGCTTATGACCTGGTTTGCCCCCATTCTGTGCAAACTCGTGTTCCTCCAAAATGCGATTCTATTCAATTTTAATTGGACGGAGCAAATTGTGCCAAGTGGAGTCGGCTGAACCATTGGATGAATTTGGCTTTTCATTATACTAACCTTAGACTTTTCATTTGTGTCAATTGGAGAGTCTTCTAGGGTTTGTTCTTCGTATTTGCTCTCTGTAATTTTCTTCTCTCTAAAAACCCCTGGTTTTTGGTTGGAATCTCTGATTTGTTTTAGATGCTCTTGGTGAGATCTAGCTTGGTGTACTTGTGTAGAGATTGTGTATGTTCTTTGGTGAACTGTAAGGAACGATTACTTGGTGTAATCTGCCGTTCGTGTCTGTGAGAGAAAAATATGGTCTGAAGGCTGATCTTTGGTAGATTTGAAGTTTGTAAACTTGTATTGACACTCTATTGTTGGTTTCTAGTGGATTAGAGCGTTAACCACTTCGGTGGAAGCTCAACGTGGTGACGTAGCCCATTCTTGGGTGAACATCCGGGCCTATGGGCGAAAAATCATCGTGTTCTTTTAATTTCTGTGATTTTACTTCGAGTATTGGGACTGTTAATACCAACAAACCTCTAATTACAGTAAGAAATTTGAACATGTCATTGACATGAAGACAAAATGTATTAAGTAACGAGAGTTCCCATTACCATACCTCGTCTCTTCCTTTATCAAGTGTCAATATATGATCAAATCCTTTGCCATCTTCTTTATGTTTGTTACCTCCAATGCAAGCTGCCTCTATACTTGCTTCACAGATTCCAAATGCCTTGGAGCTTCTTGTGGCAAATGCTTCTGTCCAATGTTGGGTATGATTAGTGAATTAATCGGAGTGAACAGACTCTTGTCAGTAAAATGGCTTTACCTGAAGTTTAAATGAACTAGGGAGTGCAAGCATGCCCTTAGGAGATGTATAGAATAATTTGTCATCACTGCTGTGTGTGACAAAATAACGACATTGAATGATAGATTCAATTACAATATGTTATTGAACCTATTATTCTGTGCCATTTACATAATGATGATCACGGGCAGATTGGGCCCATCTGGTCTTTTCCTTTTAAATTTTTTTGTGTGAATTTTTTCAAATGGAATTCCTTTTACATTTAGCCCATCTTAAATTTCTTTTAGTCCTGTCTTAGCTCTGCCCCTATGATGATAATCAATGATGACAAAAATATAACGTAAAAAATGTTTACCATACATACCCAAAGGAAAACGATGCAACATGCAGTCATCTTTGTCATTCTTATTGTACATAATTTCGTTATGCTTGCAATTGTTGTGACTAGTGCAAATACAGGGTACATGTCTTTGACTTAACTTAAATAGAGGTAAAAGTTACTTTTAGACCTCTATATGTAATCATATAGCCCCAGTTTGGATTAAAATCAAATTTTTAGTTTACTTTTCAGAGCTTGTTTGTTAGGGATTTTAATCCAATTAAAATCAATTTTTTGACCGTCATTTCACTTTTCAGCTGTCATTTTTGAATTCTTCTATCACAGGTAGGACCCACTTTATTTCTAACAGTCAAAAAATCAATTATAAAAATCCCTACCAAACAAGCACTAATAAGTTGAAAACTTAATTTCGAGAAAACAAACTTTATTGGGTGGAAAACAATGCAAATTTGAGAAATATCAAACAACATACTTCTAAATCTTTTTTAATATATGTGTATGTTGGACCTGGAAGGATTGTAGTGAATGAGATTAATGACGCGATATGAAGTAATGAAGATCGCAACGAGAAATAAGATTTAAAAGTAAAGAAATTAACAAAGAGAGTTAATCGAAAAAGCACGATATTTTATTAATTGACAATATGGAGAGAAATGCATGAACTTGACAATTCTTGCTTGAACAAAATTGAAAGAGAATATCACTATTTATAGGTACATGACATAACATAAAAATAGAAATAATGTAGAATAAGAAAATAATATTTTTCCACACAAATCACGTGAAATAGAAAGAAACAAATTTTTCTACATGAAAATAAGGAAACGATTTATTTTCAAAAAAAAATCCACCCTAATTTGGGTTACAAACACAACAATCTCCACCTTGATCCAAATTCTGGTGCCACGAATGTAACTCCAAGATTTCAAATTTGTTTGCGTCAAAATAGCCAATTTCCTCAACACAGTATCAAAACTCTTCAAACCAAACTGTCGTCCTCTTCAAGGCGTCCACAAGCGACACCTAAAGCCAAATCCAGAGTTCCCAAAATTTCACCAAGGAATTATTGTTGACCAAATAGGGTCGAAGCACACCCTATAGCAGAAAACCATACCACATGCTGGATTAGAAGACCCCTTGCTAGAACTATCGCCTTCAACGTCCTCAAAAGCATCCCATACATTATTGAAACAATGGAACCTACGTTCCATTAGTCCAACCCTAACAAATGAACATAGTGTATCCCCTGAAATTGGTGGCTAAGCGGAATCACCAATGCTCCTCTGAGCAATGTTCTGAATCGACCCAGAGTATGTCACAAGAGGTACTGTACCAAACTGAATATCCACCACGGTACTAAACTTGTCCTGATGTCTTTTAACCGGTTCTGCACTTTCCTACAAGATGTACAACTGAGACTTTGCAATGTTCTGAATTGACCCAGAGTCTGTTACAAGAAGTACTGTACCAAACTGAATATTCACCACGGTATTGAACTTGTCCTGATGTCTTTTAACTGATTTTGTACTTCCCTACAAGATGTACAGCTGAGACTTTCTCCGTCCCTCAAGTACAACCTGGACACCCCTTCAGACATTTAAAACTTCACCTCAACCAAATAATTTATACCCTTTTGCATCTAGAGTACTGAGTAAAATGAGATTCCTTTTCAGGTCTGAAACATGTCGAACATGATCAATTATTCTGATTGTCCCATCCCACAACCTTAATCTAACTCGAATGATTCCATCAACACGGCAAGACTGGTTATTTTCCATCACAACTCCACCTTGCTTGACAGCATCATATGTCTAAAAGAAATTTCGATTAAAACACATATGATGCGAACATATCGAATCGAGAATTTATTCCTCGTCAGGTCGTTAGGCCTAGATTCCATATCAGATACCACGGTTAACATCACATTTTCGCCATCTGAAAAATCCTCAACTGCATTTGTTTCGTCTGAATTCAAAGGTTGCGCTTCATGATTTGCAACTAAATCACCTTTTGCCTGCAACTTAATCCTTCCGATTATGTCCCTTTTGTCTACAGTAGAAACAAAACAAATTGTTGTTACTTTTCGATTTGCCCCTCCATTGACGACCATGAGATACAAGACCTTCCTCTCAGGCGATACAATATACCATCACAGTTCATATGGCCTAATCATAAGAAACCTTGTCTCGAGCCACCATCGGTACTAAATGTCCCTACTATAGATTTAGGTAGCTTTCTCTCAGGCGATGTGGACTCTGTTTGGGGTGCAACTTGTCTAGTCAACCAGGCATGTAGAGAACATGGAGTCTTTCTCATTGTAAATCATGGCGTCGATTTGGAACTTGTCGAGGAAGCTCACAAGGGCATGGACTATTTCTTTGGGAAGCCACTTGATGAGAAACAAAAGGCCTAGAGAAAAATTGGTGATTATTGTGGTTATGCTAGTAGCTTTGCTAACAGATTTTCCTCCCAGCTTCCCTGGAAAGAGACACTTTCTTTTTGTTATAGAGCTAATCTTCAGTTGTCTGACATTGTCGAGAGATATTTATTGAATGTGATGGGCGAGAATTACAGACAATTCGGGTATGAAAGTTGGCGCTTGTTGGATTGCTTCATCTAAAAGCTTAAGTTGTTTCAATCTTTCTCATTCAGATCTTATAACATGTACATCAAGCCTTACATAATGTTGCATAACACTCTATTATTGGACAACTTAAAACATAGTCAACTTTTTTATCTAATCATTTCACCATATATCATCTTCTAGCACACTTTCTGGATGTCCATTTCTGGACATATAGCGTAATCCTTCTCATTATACGTGCGTTTATTTTTCCTTTTTTTGCTTGTCAAAGGAGGGTTTGCCAAGTATATTCTGAAGCCATGAGCAGTATTTCTCTTAACATCATGGAGCTCCTGGGAATGAGCCTTGGGGTGGGCCAGCTTGTTTTAGAGAATACTTTAAAGGAAATGATTCTATAATGAGATCAAACTACTATCCTCCATGCCAAAAACCTGATCTAAATCTTGGCACAGGCCCTCATTGTGACCCTACTTCCTTGACTATCCTTCATCAAGATAATGTTGGTGGCCTTGAAGTCTTTTATGATGAAAAATGGCATTCCATTTCTCCCAATCCACAAGCTTTTGTAGTCAACATTGGCGACACATTCATGGTAAGTTAAAAGCTCTCTCAGAGTACATGTCGAGTATTGGATTTGACTGACTGTCAAAATTTTTTGCAGGCCCTATCGAATGGGATTTACATGAGTTACTTGCATAGAGCAGTTGTGAACAGTAAAGTTCCAAGGATATCCTTGGCATTCTTTCTTTGTCCAAAGATTGACAAAATGGTAAGGCCACCAAAGGAATTGATATGCGAAGAAAATTCAAGAATGTATCCAGATTTCACATGGCCATCTCTTCTTGAGTTCACACAGAAGCACTATAGAGCTGACACTTAAACACTTGAAGTTTTCACCAATTGGCTTCAACAGAAAAGCAGTCAAGATACTGCCACATTGAATGGTTAAAGAGAGAAATGACTAATTTCAAAAACTACAAAGAGACGAGAAAAAAGAATTGCATTTTGTAGGGTATTTAGAAGAGTAAGGAAGCCAGAGAATGGACTGGAAAGAAAGCCAATCAGAGCCGTACTGTTACAGAATTATTCCGTTCTTGATTTTAAGAAGGAAAAAAAATAAAAAATGGGAATTTCGCATTTTGCATGGATAAAGAACTTTAAGGGTGGTTACTGGTTATAATGTGGAGTCAACTTTGACTCTTGTGTGCATGTTGATATTATTTACTAAAACAAATATTAAACAACTTCGGATTAAACTAGTTTTGACTTATGAGATGATTGAGAATTGAGCTCTTAATTACATTCAGTTCCTTTTCATTTTTCTTTCCACTTAAGCCCAAGGTATCAAAATTTTGAGTATATTTTTCGAAAAGTCTTTATTAGTTTCATTCTCTATTTTAAGGCATCAATCCTTATTTTGATAAGTTGAACGAATTCTGTGTGTGTAAAAAAGAAAATAAAGATTAAATTTGACTCTTCAAATTTAGAGAGCCAATCCCACCTCTATATGCTTTCATACATTGTTTCACAACTTTTCATGTATTGCATTGCACGAATCCTAGCCAAAAAAAATAAAAAATGTTGGTTAATAATTGTTTATGGAAAAAGCAAAAATAATGAGTATAAAGAGTGTCGTAGAAATTGTGTATTCTTTATTTTTGAATTTTTTAAAGATGATCTTAAATTGGAAATTATTTCTTTAAATTAAAAGTATTATTAGAGCTAACATGTGGCAACCACAAACCTCTGGCCGTAGGTTTCTGCATAATACCTCTAGCTTAATGCAATTACAATCAGACACAAAAACATTATATTGTAAAGGGTTCCAGTACTCACCTTATTGTTTAGCACATATAAACAAGGGCGGACCCAGGATTATGATCCAGTGGGGGCGAGAAAAAATTACGTAAAAAAGAATTTCAAATTAGAAATAACGATAATGATCAAAACGTAGTACTTTTTTACAATTTTTCCTTACGGCTTCTCGTACTTTGAAAATGCCGTATAATAGTCTTGTTATCATTTTCATTCAATACTTCTTTTTCCACATACACAACTAAGCTATCATTCACCCATTGGTCTCCAATCTGATTACGCATTCGATTCTTCACAATGTTCATAGTCGAAAATACTCTTTCAACTGAAGCAGTAGCAACTGGAAGAGTTAATCCTAAAGTCATAAGCATGTAAACTAATGGATACACTTTAATTCTTTTGGTCTCAACCAACTTCAATGCAAGTTCATTAAGTCCCTTCAATTCTTTGATCTCCTTGTTAGAGCGCATATCAACAATATAGTTTCGAAGCTAATCATCAAGTGTCAAGAGTTGTACCTTTGAAAAATCTTTAGGATAATACTTAGCAAGAGGAATTAATTTATCCTTGTCAAAAGCAGAGAATGAATCATTGGGGCATAATGCTAAACAAAGAAGTAACTCTGTACTTACCTCAGAAAAATGATCATTCAATTATTGAAGTTGCATATCAATGACAAAATAAAATAAATCCACACGGAAGCGATGAAAATTTGTCATTTCTTCAGTATTACGTCGTGAGTGACCTGGGCGTACAAACACACTATCCATATCAGGAACATCAATATTATGCTTTTAACAAAAAGAAACGACTTCATCCAAAAAAGAATCCCACTCATTGTCCCTCCTTTCTTGGAGTCTTTGTTTGCATACTGTCACTAAACTCATGGCATTTACAATATCCTAATCTTGTCTTTGTAATGCTGTATACAATTTATTGGAAATTCCTAAGATAGTTCTCATGAGGTGTAAATTAAACACAAACTCAAATGACTGTGTTGAGTCCAATAAATTATCAGCATCACATCTTTGTTCACGTGTTGATCCATCAATTGAAATCATTTCAATGACATCAATTATAGGTGAGAACATCAAAATCAAACTAACCGAAGTACGATAATGTGATCCCCCAACCTGTATCACCAAAACGTGCAATAGTACTTTGTTGATTAAGACCTCGCCCACTTGAAATCTCACCATTAATGAGTGCTTCAGAAATTATGGCTTCTTGTTTCTCTTAGAGAATATCACAACGCTTAGAAGAAGCTCCAACAATATTCACCAAGCTAGATGTTAGGTCAAAAAGTGTAATTGGCGATTCTGTGGACAAAATGGACTAAATTGTATAATTGTAAAAGTTAGGGACTTAATTGAATATTGGTGTAAAAGTTAGGGACTTAGGATGCAATTTGTATAGATGAGGTAAATTAGTGTTCGAGTTGTTGAACGAGTCCAAAATGTCCAAGAAGATCACACAAGATCATCGGAATGCAATTGGAAGTCTAAAGAATATCAAAGAGCCGTACAAAATATGTTTCGAATTTTCAGTCATAACTTTCAATGCATTTTTCATATCGAAAACGTTGGAATTTGGATAAGGCTATTTCAAAAATAATTGTATCCCTTTGAGTTATCTTTCCAACGTAACTTAAATCACCCCAATCGAACATTCGATGAGAAAGTTATGATAAAAATACTGATGACTACTCACTATCGCTCGTTTCTCGCTGGCATTTCGCTCGAGCGAAAAAAACAGAATACCTCTTGCTTGATTCTTGTTGGCATCTTGCTCTAGCGATACTCCTATGCGGTAAAAACCCTATTTCACATTTTTGAAGTGTTTTACTTGGCCCATACCACCTAGACACCTTCAAATATATATAGTCAAGCCCTAGGACGAAATTTCAGAGGTTGCCACATTATTCTTTGAGTGCATAACATCTTCATATCTTTGTTCAAGAGATCTAAGGCAAAATTAATTAGATAATTCATCAACATAATTCTTGTGATTCGGCAACCATTGTTTTGGGAAAAAACATTGAATCTACATAACCCAAAACACCTTACTTACTTAATCTATTGAGGAAGGGACTTTCTCATTGGAGGATTGAGAGAGGTGGATTGAGACGCAATTACAAACAAAAATGGATGGTTTTTGGTGTTCCACTTGGTGATACAATCAGCTAAGGACCAGGAGGTTGTAGTGAACAGTAGATTGGGCTGCAGGAGGTAGATCAGGAAGTCTAGTAGGAGTCTAGAAGTATCTTTAGAAGTAGATCATGAACAGCAGGTCTGATTGGGTACGGAGTTTGGTATAACTTGTACTTGCTGAATTGGTATAGTGAAGGTAACTGGTTTGGTCCCGGAGCTTTACCCACGCTGGGGTTTCTCCGTCATCATATTGTTTGTTATTTACTGCTTTGCATAATATACAAACTGCGGCATTCCAACATAAGTTAATTGACTTGTATGATTAATCACCTAGACAACTAATTAAAGTGACTTGTTGCTTTAGTTAGATTAATTCCGCACGTAAGGTCAAATTGGTTAAAGTAAAATATAGAACGTAAACTTGGTAATGCATAAAATTTGAATTTGATACTGTATCACGTTAGTCAAACTTTCTAGCATATCTAAGCGTTTTTAGCATATCAAGTTCAAATTTTATACGTTACCAAGTTTATGTTCTAGATTTCATTTTAACTAATTTGACCTTACGTGCGGAATTAATCTAACTAAAGCAACAAGTCACTTTAATTAGTTGTCTAGATGATTAATCATACAAGTTAATTAACCTATGTTGGAATGCCATAGTTTGTATATTATGCAAAGCAGTAAATAACAAATAATATGATGACAGAGAAACCCCAACGTGGGTAAAAATTCAGGACCAAGCTAGTTACCTCCACTATACCAATTCAGCAAGTACATGTTATATCAAACTCCGTACCCAATCAGACTTGCTGTTCCAGTCTCACGATCTACTGCTGTAGATACTTCTAGCCTCTTGCTAGACTTCCTGATCTACCTCCTGCAGCCCAATCTGTTGTCCACTACAACCTCCTGGTTCTTAGCTGATTGTATCACCAAGTGGAACACCAAGAACCATCCGTTCTTGTGCTTGTAAATGCGTCTCAATCCACCTCTCTCAATCCTCTAATGAGAGTCTCTTCCTCAATAGATTAAGGAAGTAAGGTGTTTTGGGTTATGTAGATTCAATATTTTTACCCAAAACAATGGTTGCCGGATCACAAGATTGATGTAGATGAAATCTCCAATTAATTGCACCTTGGACCTCTTCAAAGATGTTATGAATATCTTTTGCAATGAAAGAATAATGTAGTAACCTGTGAAAATTCGTGCTAGGGTTTGAGTATTTATATTTGAAGGTATCTAGATGGTATGGGCCGACTAAAATACTTCAAAAATGAGAAACAGGGTTTTTTCCACATAGGAGTGTCGCTCGAGCGAGATCCCAGCGAGAATCGAGCGAGAGGTATTCCTTTTTTTTTCGCTCGAGCGAAATGCCAGCGAGAAGCGAGCGACAGTGAGTAGTCGTGTGTATTTTCATCATAAATATCTTGTCCGATGTTTGATTGAGGTGATTCAAGTTGAGTTGGAAAGATAATTCAAAGGGATACAATTTTTCTAGAAATATCCTTGTCCAAATTCCAACGTTTTCTATGTGAAAAATGCATTTCAATTTATGACTAAAAATTTGGAACATATTTTGTGCGGCTCTTTGATATCCTTTAGACTTCCAATTCCATTCCGATGATCTTGTGTGATCTTTTTGGACATCTTGGACTCCTTCAACAACTCGAACACTAATTTACCTCATCTATACAAATTTCACCCTAAGTCCCTGACTTTTACACCAATGTTCAATTAAGTCCCTGACTTTTACAATTATACAGTTTACTCCGTTTTGTCCACAGAATCGCCAATTACACTTTTACACCTAACAAACTCCCCCTTTGGCATTCTATGACAAAACCATACAAATGAAGTCAGGACTTTACAAAATAAGTCAGGACTTAACAATCAAAACTATACTACCCAGTAATTCTAATAATTGAGTTGTGCATTCCTTCTTGTGCCTGTTTCCTGAAATCCACAAACTCATATACCTAGTATAAAAGCATGTGATACAAGAAATATAACAATTGAATCACTTAATCACAATTCAACATGCTAGTTTGAGACGTGATATTGATGCTAATCAAAACATCAACCGAAATACCAACACCACTAAACATCAAAACTCAAACAGATAGATGTCAACGACCCCTAAACATAGCAATGCAATGCAACTAGTGTCAATAAATGGAATCATGTGCACATTGCAAACGTAATAGCTCTCCCCCAATGTGTATGCTCTTTTACATATTTTTTTCCCTCTCCCTTCTCTTCCTCAGTTATACTTTTCTCTCCCCCTTTTGTCACAAATGCTGAAGGGAATCATATTAAGAACAATCTGAGCAAATAACACATAATAACTCAAAAATGTAGTTGATAGCATGCAAAAGTAAAATTAACAAGTAGCAGACCTCTCCACATACTCAGTTTAGACCAAAATGGAGTAAAAAGTACAAGTGACTCATGTGTGTAAAGTGTCACTATTGCAATGCAAGCAGGACTCCATACTTTAATTTTGTGAGAAGGGGCATGCCAATCACTGCCAGTAAATATATTCTCCTACTAATGAAAGTCAAACCATGTAATGTGTAGTAAGACCTATACTTATTATTTTTACTTACCTCTCCCTTACTATGAGCTTTTATATTTTCAGATTTTCATATTATTCCAGCTCTTCATATTTTTCTCATTTTTCAACTCATTACTTTTTCATCTTAAGTGCAGCTTCTTATCTATTAGGCAACTAAGATGACCCCTGTAGCGAGCTTTAGGCCAGTTAACCTAAGTCAGTTGACCATAGACACCAGATTTTAAGAGACCCCACAGGCTTAAATACTCGAGTCAAATAGGCCCCGAAAAAGAACATCAAGATATTGAGTTTTAATATGGGGGGATAATTTTCGGGTTTAGGTCTACTAAATATTGGTCAATTCATATTCAAAGTCACCCTATCAACATGTGACAGCCATCCCAAATCTCACACACGATAGAGTCCCATTAACAAATTTATAGCGTGTGCAGTACAGATAGTACATGAGGAAACCTATACTAAGTAATCCAAAAAGACCTAAACAAATAATGGAAATTATTCTACAGCTTATCAATGTTAGCTCCTACATGATACAACGTGCAAGCTCTAAGTCATGTGTCATGCTGTAGAAATTTTCATAACCAATTATTTTTGTTTTTTTCAATTTTTCAATGTTTTTATGTTTTTCGTGTTTCCTAAAATGAATGCTCAACACAAAATAAAATAAAGTCAAACACACAAAGACAAAAATAAACATACATGCGTCAAAACTCGTAGGTGAAAATGCACATGCATGAAAAATAACAAAACAAAAACAAACAATATACATGTGACACATGCAACAACTATATGTCAATTAAGAGCCAAGCATGCATCAAAAATACCTAATCAAGTGGTATCAGAGCCTAAAATCGTGTCCTGACCTTAAAGAGTTTAGATGAGTACCTCGTTGAATGTGCCACCCCACTTTGATGGTAGTAACTATGCATACTGGAAGGTTAGAATGAGGGCATTTTTGAAATCCATGGATGAGCGTGTCTAGTAGAGCGTAGTGAATGGTTGGTCTACTCCTAGTACCACAGTAGATGGTGTAGTCACTCCCACCCCCGTAGAAAACTGGTCTAGAGCACAATTGGATAGCTGTAACTTTAATAGCAAGGCCATACATGCATTGTTTATGGTTGTGTCCTCTGAGGAATTTAGGAGAGTATCTATGTGTGAGGTAGCTAAGGATGTTTGGGACATTTTACAAACCAAACATAAGGGAACCCAGGCCGTTAAAAATTCTAAGTTATAGATGCTGACCAGTAGGTTCGAGGAAATCAGGATGAGAGATGATGAGACATTTGATGTCTTTTATGCGAGCTTAAATGATTTAGTGAATTCCTCCTTCAACCTAGGTGAGAAAATTCCCGAGCCTAAGATAGTTAGAAAAATTCTTAGATCCTTACCCAAGCGTTTTAGGCTGAAAGCCACAGCTATTGAGGAAAGTAAGGACATAGACACTATCAAGGTAGAGGAGTTAGTCGGATCCCTCCAGACCTATAAGTTGACCTTAGACAATCCTGTTAAGAAAAAATTCATAGCCTTGAAATTCGCTAGGAATAATCGGATGAAATCTTCTGATTCAGATTCACTCAATGATGAGGAGATGACCTACCTAACTAAGAAATCCTGAAAAACGTTTAGGAATAAGAAGAAGCCTCAAGAGAGACAAAAAGGTAGCCCGAATGAATCTAGGAAAAAATCTAAATCTGTGAGATACCATAACTGTCAGGGTTTCGGTCACATGAGGAGTGAGTGCCCTAGTGCTAGGAGAGTTGAAAAGAAGGTAATGAATACTACTTTCACTGATGTCGAGCCTAGCTTGGACAATCAGAGTGAGAAATCCACACGTAAGGAGAATGGAAAATATGTGGCCTTCGTTGTTAGGGTTAAGAGTGGATCCGAACAGGGGAGTGAAAGGGATGATGACTTAGATAATGGTGAGGATTTTGGAGATGAATCTGTGAGTGATGAAGATATCGAAGAGGCCTATGAGAAAATATATCAGGATAGTCTGAAAATTCTCAATAAAAACAAGGCCCTTAGTACAACAGTTCAGGATCTTCAATTAGAGAACACTAAGTTAGAGGCGTACGTTAAGGAATCTTCCACTGTCTTAAGTGATATTAAATCTATTAATGAATCCTTAGAGTCTCAAGTTAAGAATCTCACCGGTGAGCATGAGAGGTCCTCTAGGAAAGTCAGCGAGTTGACCACCATGAATGAGACTTTGCAAATTCAGGTAGTGAACCTTGTGAGCGATTTAGAGAATTCAAAGTCTCAACTTCTTGCCTTCACTAGTGGTTCATCAAAGCTAGATAATCTTCTAAGAATAGGCAAGCCGACTGGAAATAGGGGAGGTCTTGGATATAAGGGTAAAGGTCATGATGTTACTAGTACTTCCAAGACCACATTTGTCCCTGCTACTTAAGCCCAAACATGTACCTAATCCCGAACCTAAGAATAAGGGATCTGTAGGACAGAGGTCTACCAGATAATGTAGGACTCATCGACCTAGGAACAGACTTCAGCTTTCACATAACACAGGTCCTAGATTTATCCCTACAGGCTATCACTGTGGTGAGTTAGGTCACATCTGCCCTAAATGTCATCAGTACCTGAACAAGAAGAAAGACTTGAACATGAAAAATGACAAATATCAAATGTATGTTGGTCAGATTGGATTCCTGGCTGACAAGTGAATCGTTTGACCCAATTGGTGACACAGTTGTTTGGAAACAATCCTCGTTCTAGACAGGTTTGGGTGAAGAAGAGCGATATCCCTTATTTGGTAGTAGATCGTGATGCTCTTAAAGGAAAGAGCATTTATATACCTACTTGATTATGCATTTTTTTATATATGCCTAGCTCTTGTTTGACATATGATTGTTGCATGCATCACGTGTATTGTGTTTGTTTTTATTTTATTTTATTTTTGCATGTGCATGTGCATTTTCATTTTTTTGCTTTGGCGATGCATATTTATTTTCTTTTGTGTATGGAGCATTCATTTTAGTCAAAATGAAAAACAAAAAAAAAAATTTGAAAAATTGAAAAAGACAAAAATAATTGATTATGAAAATTGCTACACCATGACACATATTTCTTAAACTTGTTGGTTGTAATCATGTATGAGCTAAAATTGATAAGCTATAGAATAATTTTCATTATTTGTTAAGGTCTTTTTGGATTACTTAGTATAGGTGCCATCATGTACCATCTGCACTGCACACACTATGAATTTGTTGGTGGGACTCTACCGCGTGTGTGAGATTTGGAATGGCTGTCACATGTTGATAGGGTGACTTTACATATGAATTGACCAATATTTAGTAGATCTAAACCCGAAAATTATCCCCCCTTATTAAAGCTCAATATCTTAATGTTCTTTTTCGGGGCCTATTTGACTCGAGCATTTAAGCCTGTGGGGTCTCTTAAAACTTGGTGTCTATGGTCAACTGACTTGGATTAAACGGCCTAAAGCTCACTACAGGGGTCATCTTAGTTGCCTAATGGAGAAGAAGCTGCACTTAAGATGAAAAAGTAATGAGCTGAAAAATGAGAAAAATCTGAAAATCTGAAAAATATAAAAACTCATAGTAAGGAGGAGGTAAGTAAAAATAATAAGTATATGTCCTACTACACATTACATGGTTTGACTTTCATTAGTAGGAGAATATATTTACTGGCAGTGATTGACATGTCCCTTCTCATAAAATTAAGGTTTGGAGTCCCGCTTGCATTAGAATATTGAAACTTTACACACATGAGTCACTTGTACTTTTTACTCCATTTTGGTCTAAAATGAGTATGTGGGGAGGTCTGCTACTTGTTAATTTTACTTTTGCATGTTATCAATTGTATTTTTGAATTATTATGTATTATTTGCTCAGCGTGTTCTTAATATGATTCCCTTCAGCATTTGTAACAAAAAGGGGGAGAAAAAAGTATAACTGAGGGAGAGAAGAGAGAGAAAAAAAAACATGTAAAAGAACATACACATAGGGGGAGAGGTAATGCATTTGCAACATGATTTCATTTATTGACATTACTTGCATTGCTATGTTTAGGGGTCGTTGGGGAGAGACATAAATACATTTACCTAATGCATAAAAATATGAGAGTTTGCAGTAAGGGGAGCGTTGCATTGCATTTCATATCATATCCATCTGTTTGAGTTTTGATGTTTAGTGGTGTTGGTATTTCGGTTGGTGTTTTGATTGACATCAATATCACGTCTCAAACTAGCATGTTGAATTGAATTGTGATTAAGTGTTTCAATTGTTATATTTCTTGTATCACGTGCTTTTACACTGGATATATGAGTTTGTGAATTTCGGGAAACAGGCACAAGAAGGAATGCAAGACTCAATTATTAGAATTACTGGGTAGTATAGTTTTGGTTATTAAGTCTTGACTTATTTTGTATAGTCTTGACTTCATTTGTATGGTTTTGTCACAGAATTCCAAAGGGGGAATTTGTTAGGTCTAAAAGTGTAATTGGCGATTCTGTGGACAAAACGGACTAAATTGTATAATTGTAAAAGTCAGGGACTTAGGGTGCAATTTGCATAGATGAGGTAAATTAGTGTTTGAGTTTTTGAAGGAGTCCAAGATGTCCAAAAAGATCACACAAGATCATCGGAATGCAATTGAAAGTCTAAAAGATATCAAAGAGCCGCACAAAATATGTTCCGAATTTTTAGTCATAAATTGAAATGCATTTTTCACATGAAAATGTTGGAATTTTGACAAGGATACTTCTACAAGAATTGTAGCCCTTTGAGTTATTTTTCCAACGCAACTTGAATCACCCCAATTGGACATCGGATGAGAAATTTATGATGAAAATACTGATAACTGCTCACTATCTCTCGCTTCTCACTAGCAATTCGCTCGAGCGAAAAAAACAGAATACCTCTCGCTCAATTCTCACTGGCATCTCGCTCGAGCGACACTTCTATGTGGCAAAAACCCTAATTCGCATTTTTAAAGTGTTTTACTCGGCCCATACCACCTAGACACCTTCAAATATAAATACTCAAGCCCTAGGACAAAATTTCAGAGGTTGCCACATTATTCTTTGAGTGCATAACATCTTCGTATCTTTGTTCAAGAGATCTAAGGTGAAATCAATTAAAAAATTCATCAACATACTTGTGATTTGGCAACCATTATTTTGGGGAAAAACATTGAATCTACATAACCCAAAATACCTTACTTCCTTAATCTATTGAAGAAGGGACTCTCTCATTGGAGGATTGAGAGAGGTGGATTGAGGCGCAGTTACGAGCACAAGAATGGATGGTTCTTGGCATTCCACTTGGTGATACAATCAGCTAAGGACCAGGAGGTTGTAGTGGATAGTAGATTGGGCTCCAGGAGGTAGATTAGGAAGTCTAGCAGGAGGCTAGAAGTATCTACAGCAGTAGATCGTGAGATTGGAATAGCGGGTCTGATTGAGTACGGAGTTTAGTATAACTTGTACTTGCTGAATTGGTATAGTAGAGGTAACCTAGACAACTAATTAAAGTGACTTGTTGCTTTAGTTAGATTAATTCCACACGTAAGGTCAAATTGGTTAAAGTGAAATCTAGAACATAAACTTGGTAACGCATAAAATTTGAACTTGATATTGTATCATGTTAGTAGAACTTTCTAGTTTATCTAAGCGTTCTAGCTCAAAAAAAATTTCACTAGAAACCAAATTAAAGAGTTTTTGGACTTTCTTATGCTTCTTTGTTATGGTTACAAGAGCTAATTGAAGTTGATGAGCAAAACAATGAACATAAAAGGCACTTGGATTCTCTTTCAAAATAAGTGTTTTAAGACCTTTGAACTCACCTTGCATGTTACTCGCCCCATCATAACCTTGACCTCGCAATCTGGATATACTCAACCCATATCTTAAAAGTAATTTATCTATAGCCGCTTTAAGTAATAGAGCTGTAGTACAAGAAACATGTTCAATTCCAATAAAACGTTCAACCACATGTCCCGTTTTATCAGCATAACATAAAGCAACAGACATTTGCTCCTTCACTGAGATATCTTGAGATTTATCAACTACAATTGAAAAGAATGTATCATCAATATCTTTGATGATAACATCAATCGTTTCAACAGCTCCAGCACTTACAATATCCTTTTGAATTTTTGGTGATGTTAGTTTGTGATTTTTTGGAGCATTTTTCAAAGTGATAGCTTTAATCCTTTAATTATGATCAGCTAGAAACTTCAACTGTTCAAGAAAGTTACCTTGATTATTTGACTCTTCACACTCATCATGACCACGAAAAGCTAGTCCTTGACGTAAAGAAAGTCGTATACAATCAATTGCTCTTGATTCATCAAGGCTTCACAATTTCTTCGAGCTTGATTGTGTGCACTATGGACATCTCCAACATGAACTCCAAGTCTATCCTTCTTTTTAAAATTATGGAACCCTTCTTTTACAAAAGCATCACCACCTCCTTGTTCCCCATTATTTGGTCCGAAAAGCTAACAGTATAAGCAAAATGCAGCATTTTTACTTATACTATATTCTAACCAATCAGGATATTCATTGAACCAAGCAGTAATGAATTGCTTTGATTTTTTATGTGGAAACACATGACTCCGAGGTTGACGCGGACCTCTCTGCAAGTATGCTCTTCTTATTGGATCTCGAAGATCAACATTGTAATCCAATATTGGAGTTCTTAATACGGGATCCGTGGGAAGTTGTGCAACATCAATAAGCTCAATACTTGCTTTCTTTACCCCATCATTTTCTTGAAAATTAGTGTCATCAATACTTGCTTCCTTTGCTTCATCATTTTCTCCAGCAGTAGCATCCTTACCATTGGCTTCATTTGCCTCGACATTTTTTTCAATAGAAATTTCCTCAATGCGTTGTTTCTTTGCCTCAACATTTTCTTTTGTAGATATTTGAGATACCCTTTTAAAATATCTCAACATATCTTCTTATCCTACAAGCCAAACAAAGCTTGCATAAATATACCAACGGTGAAATGGAAAGTTAAGAGATGAACTCTGAATCTAAAATTGATGAACTAAAATGACCTTGATCTCAAAAATAAGTGAGTTTCTCGAGTAATATAAATGAAATACAAATACTCAGATTGATACTTGGATATCAAATATAAGCAACTAAAACCCAAGAGACCTAAATCCTAATGTAAATTTTTTTTATAAGTTCCGATAAAAATACGAAAAAAGGGTAACAATCAACATTTGAGAATCCAAGTCCAACAACTGAACCACTACAATCCAAATTCAACACATTTTCAACTTTGCCCCTGATCCAAATTCCAAGACAGGAAACTAAGGAAGTAATTAAGTAAATCTAAGTTATCTAACAATTTAGAATTCGAAGACATTTTCAATTCATATTGCTGAAATATCAATTCATTTCATTCACAGTCACTGATTCACGGCTGACAGCTTCATATATTTTATCAATTCAACCACAATATCTAAACTTGCTATTTGCATAAATAACTATCAAAAACATAAATAATAAGATTAAGACAGAGAAAATGATTACCAAATTTTATTTCTTCAATCTATTCACACTACACCGTCCATCCTCCGTCACACTTGCACACTCTCGCTGCCTCGCACTGGTTCTGGAATCTGGTCCATAGGGTTTGGGAATTATGGACCTTATTTTCAATGTTAAAAACTTAAAGATTGTTGACCTTGGGTTAAAAATCATGGGCTTCTATTAATCTATTGTATGGGCCTTTTTGAATGTCAAAAAAATTTATGGTCCAGTGGGGGCAACTTCTATTAATCTATTGTGGCCTTTTTGAATGTCAAAAAACTTTAGGCCCCCACTGGACCCTTAATAGGTCCGCCCCTGCAAATAAAAGACACAAGTTGAAGTTTTATTATTGTACCGAGCCTTTCATTCTTAAGAATCAATTTCTTAATAGGAGTAATTCAAATTTTTATATTCTAATGATTGCAATTGCTAACGCTATTTAAATTTGTGGGATTTTAAATTTTAACATATCTCACAAGATGATGGCTCATTTAAAAACGTCAATCTTGAATTTAATTCCTTGTAAAACCTTTACTAATTAATCAAATGTTAATTTGAGCTTTTTGTGTTGTTTAGTAGTGCATTTAAATACATATAAGTTGTGAATCCTATAAAATATGAGTTATGAAAGGTGAGTCATATAAAATGGATGGACAAAGTTACAATTAAAGCTTTATCAAACATATATAGAGTCTGGATTTAAGATTTTAAGTCTCTCGGGGCATAGTCCAATGGTGTAAAGGACAAGAGTGAGATTATATTATGCCTTGCTGACAATCACAGTGTGGGGGTTCGATTCCTGAGACATGGAATTGAACTTCTTGTAGGTGCAATGTACATGCAGCTTTTGTTCCTTGACTTGTTGTGGCACATCTCGCGATTTACTTCCCTCACAAAGTTTAAGGGGCGGGGCGGCGCGGGGCCCTCAGGGTTGGGGTTCAACCTTTTTTTGGATTCAAGATTTTAAATTATATATTAACAATGTGACATTATATTCCCAATATTAATGCAATATATATTGAATCCTGGGATCTTGCAATACCGTTTTAATTAAAATTTTGATTCTCCCCTTTTCTTTTTGTCTGGATTCCACGAAAAATTAGGTAGTGCTTGGCATTGCTGTAATTTTAAGAAAAACAATTCTACCTATATTAAAAAAATAATTAGATCCGGAAAGAATAAATTAAGCACTTGGTAAAATTTGTTTTGAAGCTGTAAGTTTCAGAATCAGAATTTAAATTTTGGTAAATAAAAGTTCCTTTTTTACGGTAAACGATAATTAAAATATACATTGAATTGAGTCGTTTGTATTATTATTAACAAGTAATATTGTAAAATTTATTTTTACTTCTAAAGCAATATGTAATATTATTAAATATATGTCTAAGCCAATATATTTACTCTAGAAATATAATAAATTATTTATTAAATCTATGTGAAAAACCCTAAACCTATTTTATTAGGTCTCCCACAATATCGTATTTGAATATGAAAGAAATTTTTGTCAATTAAAAACTCTTATTCAAAATGAATTTCGAAAACTCATTTCCTTTTTTAGAAAAACTTCATTTATTAGTATCAAAATATGAAATGTGCTGCAAAAGTAAAATCTAATCTTTCTCTGTTTTCTTTTCATAAAATCATCTTGGAGATCTTGTAAAGCTTATTTTTAAGCTTTTTGTATATATCGTAGCTTTATTTTCTCTCTCTCTTCATTTTTTGGATTCAATATTTTCAGTGATCTAGGACATAAACTTGGACGTAGGGAATTAAATTCAGAGGGATTTTCCTGTTAATTTTCAATTTTCCTTAGAATTTGAAATTTTTAATATGTATAAATAAATCAAGTTATCAACGGAAACAAAAAGAGATGGATTGAATCCTCAACGAGTATAAATTGTACTGTAGATTATAATAGAATACCAACAAACATATAATAGAAACGAAAATGGTTTTATTTGTGAGGGTTAAAATTGGTTAGTTAATAATGGATAATTGAAGAAATTATCGATATATATCCAAACATTAATACTAATTATGATTGTTTGATAATTAGATGTTGAGACTCTAGAATCAACCTTAATCCGGACCAACATGCCAAATACTTTGGAATCATGCAAGACAAACACCCCTTTCGACTTTTTGAGAGAAACTGAAATGAGGGAAGGGCACATACATTAATGAGACGAATAGAAGTCTTGTCAAGAATCTGCAATTGGTGTTTATCAAATATATTCTTACAGTATAATCTTCTTCTTCAACTTGCAACTAATTAATGAATGACCTCCACCAACATGGATATTTCCAGTCTCAGAACAAATTAAAAAATGATCATAAAAATAAATTTAAAATTTTTTTCATGAAGTGTTTGCTCACACGATTGGACCAAAAATGCGCTGTATATCTGGAAGGAAAACCGCACGTGGGAGACAATTTGAAATTGTTACCACAATACGAAAGTTAAATCTTGAATAGTATTAAGAGATAAGGAAGTATTTCCGTTTTCAGGGATAATGTTCAAGTCTTCAATTACTTGTAATTTAGAGTTTTCATAGAAAAGTGTTGTTTTTATTGACAATATTGAACAAGCTTCTAATTACAGTCAAATGCATCATCAAAAGAACTGTCAAGGTCGGTTAATGCCACTATAAAGCAGTATGAGAATGTCATTAACAAGAAGACAAAATGTATTAAGTAACGAGAGTGCCAATTACCATACCTCATCTCTTCCTTTGTCAAGTGTCAATATACGATCAAGTTTCGGGCTATCTTCTTTATGTGTGTTACCTCCAATGCAAGCTGCCTCTACACTTGCTTCACATGTTCCAAATGCCTTAGAGCTTCTTATGGCAAATGCTTCTGTCCAATGTTGGGTATGACTAAAGAATTAATCGGAGTAAACAGACACTTGTCGGTAAAATGGCTTTACCTAAAGTTTTAAAAGAATTAGGCAGTGCAAGCATGCCCTTAGGAGATATATAGAATAATTTGTCACCACTGCTTTGTGACAAAATAGTGACATTAAATGATAGAATTAATGTTATTGAACCTATTATTCAACGCCATTTAAAGATGATGATCACGGGCAGATTGGGCCCGTCTGGTTTTTTCCTTTTAATTTATTTTTTTTGTGTGTGAATTTTTTCAAATGGAATTCTTTTTACATTTAGCCCATCTTAAATTTCTTTCAGTCCTGTCTCAACTCTTGCCCTATGATGATCATCAATGATGACAAAAATATAACATAAGAAATGTGTACCAAACATACCAAGAGGAACGATGCAACAAGCAGTCATCTTTGTCATTCTTCTTGAGCAGAACTTCAATCAATTATGAGCAGTGCAAATACAAGGTCAAAAGTAGTACAGGTCTTTGGCTCAACTTAAATAGAGGTAAGAGTTACTTTTAGACTTCTATACGTCATACATACATATAGCCCACTACAAGAAATTATAGCTTTTTCGACCAACTTTTTCCGACTAACCAAAAACTAGTCGGTGAAAACTCACTTATAACGACCAATACAAATACTTAGTCGGTAATATCTTTACCGACCATGTATTTCCCAACCCAATAAAATTAGTCAACAATAATAGTCTTTGGTGACCAATTTATTCCAGACCTACGTAAAACTAGTCGCTGAAAATAATTTATACCGACCAAAATATGTATTGGTCAGCCAAAACAGATATATTTGCTGACCAGATGTGATTTGGTCGGACAAAATAAGATATATTTTGGCGCCACACAATTTTTTATGCTCGGGAGTAATTTTTGGCCAGCGTAAATGAAATACATTTGCCGACCAAATAATATTGGTCAATGAATATCCTATATTGGGCCAAAAATTGCAGCGGGACATATGGGCACCACAATTAATTGGCTTTCGAATCAGACACAAATAGGATTTTGTTAAAAAATCCATTCAAACAATGTATTTGGTTAAACAATCTCATTTCAATGTTTGTTGGTATAATAGCCTTCAATTACAAAATACAATAAATAAATAATATCAAAAGTCCAAAATGCACTCACCATGAAAAAGACCCAAATACCCTTTTCAATCCATTTAAATTCCTCATTTCATCTCCAAAAAATTTTCGTCTTGCTCTCCCTGTAGTACTGTAAATTCTTGTTATATATTACTTCACCCATCTTCTTCAATATTTTGAGCATTTGAACAAGAATTTTGATTTTTATACCATTTACATTGAAATCTCTCCTATATTTGAAGAAAAAAGAAATGTATTTTCAGAAATGTCGTGTACATTGATACTTTTATTGTTGAATATAGTATGAAATGATATTTAAGTTGATTTCTTTATTTTTTATTTTTTTTAACATATGGTGTATTTTGGCTATCCGCAACTATTAGACGATAACAACACTCCAGTCGTTATCTGTAGTGTAGAACGATACTACAATCGTTATCATCCATATAAAGCGATAGCGAAACTATAAGTGTAATAGGTGTTTGAAAATTGGGTATAACCACATTACTCGTACAGATCATGTACCACTTAGTGAGATACATGAACGATGAAGACAAAACGACACATCTGTTAGTTTTTGTAGTTTATGATGTGCTATTTTTGTAATATTGAAAAACAATG
>NW_019238951.1:0-1878 GCF_002742605.1 Olea europaea var. sylvestris
AATTTTATTGTAATTACAATTAAGTCCAAAACTATTATAATTGCTGTAATTAAGTTCTAATACTTTATGAAGCCACCACAGAGACCTGATCGAACATATATTATCCAAACTCCAATAAGTAGATCCTGTCTAATCGATCCTAGACCTCCCAATCTAATTATTAGTCTTTGCTTTTTTCACTAAAGGTAAAACCTAATCTCTTAGAATATATAAGATCACAGAAGCCAATAAATCTGTAATACTTTTCTCTGACTTATCGTACATGTATTTTATCCCCATCCGAGATCTGATAATTAGGTGTGTGCATAAATAACCATTTTGCCCCTCTAATTATTCTTACTAACCTAAGTACCATTTTCTCCAACGGTCATGTGAACAAATAATAGATATCGACGTTTAGCCGTCGCTAAATACTGAATTCAGATTTTAACTGTTCAATAAAAAATACTTAACTAGTCACTCTACCCATTTTTCAGAGTGACGGTTCCCGACACGAATTCATTTTCTCTACTCTGCTCATTCTCAAGTTCCTAACTCATTGATATATTTGTCCAATCAAATTAATCTCATCATTGATGAATCAAATAATAATTAAAAGCGTGAAAAATATACATAATCCTGTTAAGGGATTAAGATGAAATACACACGGTCAAGTGAAATTTAATTCTCCGTACGGTCATGCTATAAAATTAAATTCGATACGTGGTCTATTCAATACACTCCAAGTGTATTAGTGTTACCTTTAACTATTTTTATGATAAGGACAAATTACAACTCGAATAATGAATTGGTCAACACTACAACCTTCCAGTATGACGTGACAACCTTATACATAGAATGTGAACAAATTATTTATGATCAAAATATAAGTTATGTCATACTGTACTTCTCAACGAAAGTACTCAACTTATATTATCACGAGTGATCACAGGTACTTTAATTTCGCATGTTCAATAATAAATAAAGGTAATAAATAAAATAAACACAATTTTATTCAATATAAGAATATCGTTATTTTTACATCAGCAAAACTATACTATATGGACACACAACCCAATAGTCCCAACAACTTTTCTCCAACATTTTTGCTGACAATTAGAACTAACCACCAAAATTTCAATATTTTTCCTTACTCCAATAATTCATCCAACAATACCAATGTTAAGTCCCTATGTCAAATATGTGGGAAAACTAATTACTCTACCCTTGACTCTTTCACCCATGGATTATAGCTGTTAAGTAAGATATCCTCCTACTCATCTGGCTGCAATGGTAGCCTAGTCGAATGCTGCCATGAAAAGTCCACATTGATCATAGACAATGGGGCTAATTAGCACTTCACTAATGAATTGGTAAACTCGATACTTCAAAATCAATACGCATGTAATGGTTCATGTGCAGTAAGTAGTGGTATATATATTCTCATAAAGAATTTTGGTTTCTTTGCTATTGTTACTCCTCACTCCACATTTATCTTTTATAACATTTTTCATTGTCCAAAAGCCATGTTTAATTTCCTCTCAAATAACTAGTTCCGTCTTGGTAACAACTGTTTCTTCATTCTAACAAAAACCCATTTTTTGTCAATGAAATCACGCTGTCTTTATCCTATTTGGCTCAATAAAGTGCCTGTCAATAAATGTTGTGGTTGTTAGAATTTGGGTATGACCCGAATTCCTTGTTGAAATTCTTCAAGAGTTCTCATTGGAGTGTACATCAAGAGGAATTATAATTGGAATACTGTTGAGGAGTCATATTCAAGTTTAATTGTCAAATTCTAATTAAAATTCTATTTAGAAGCCCTATTGGGAGTTGGAATTTGTGTTGGATTTGAAAAATTAAAATAAGGAAACTTTTGATATTTTATTTCATGTACAA
>NW_019238952.1:0-1878 GCF_002742605.1 Olea europaea var. sylvestris
GAGTCTTCATTTAATAGTGTGGGGGAAAATGTTTGGTTTGATTGCACAGAGAAATTCAACGGGCACCATTTGGACTCCTGCCAATATTTGCTGTGTTCAGTTTTCTTCTTTGTCCTCTCATCTGCTGGCTTTTGGGTCCGCTGATTATAAGATCTCTTGTTATGATCTGCGACACACTAGAATACCGTGGTGCACATTAACTGGCCATGGAAAAGCTGTCAGTTATGTGAAGTTTTTGGATTCAGACACTCTTATTTCAGCATCCATAGATAATACGTTAAAGCTCTGGGACCTCAAGAAAACCAGCTTAGAGGGGTTGTCCCCAAATGCTTGCTCATTGACCTTTTGTGGGCATACTAACGAGAAGGTCGGTTTCCATACACCGTAGATATTTAATTTCATCTCCAATAGATTAGGAGTATGGGTTGTTGGCTTTTTTTTCCAACTTTTTATCTTGCTCTTTATGCAGAACTTTGTGGGCTTGTCGGTGTTGGATGGGTATATAGCATGTGGTTCTGAAACTAATGAGGTAATTTTACTGAATTTTCAACAATTTTTTTGATGAACCAAGTATGTACTTGCGTTGCTTGATGGTTTTTGATGCAAGAATGTGGCTTGGTTCTGTCCTACTTTTTTTGAATACAAACTACAAACAATGTGAAAAATAGAAAACGAAACAGGATAAAACTGATAATTGGTTTGTGTCTTCGGTGTGTTTTAAATATCGTTGATTCAGAATACCATAACAGGCTTAATGTTAATGGAAAATGGATTGGTTGGATTCGGTTAACTTCATTAACCAATATAAATAAGGATATATGACATCATTATTAACTCATGTTATGGCGAAGTTTCATGTATTATTTCCAGAGTTATAACTGAAGTATGCTTTTTCTTACAGTTTGATCACTTAATTAAATTCTGTCTAGTTTTTCTAATGGAAGGCCCGACTCCATGTTGATGCTGCTACATCATGTTGGTATTTTCTGTGTTGGACATCCATTAGGAAAATAATGGATTTTAGGGGTTGTTTGAGCCCCATTTTCTTCAAAAAATGCATTTTCAAATAGTGTTATGATTGGAAATGTGTGGTTAAAAATAAGGAAAAGTTTTGGATTTACGTGTAATATTATTTTATTGAAAAATATGTGGTTAAAATGAGGTCAAATCACTGTTAAAGAATGTATTTTGATGAAAAAAATGGGGCTCAAACGAGGGCTTAATCGGGTGACCAAACTGGAATAAAAATGAACTTAATGATCACTTTTACAAAATAAAGTTAGACTAATGTGAAACATTGCCATAAGTTGACTGACTATGTTTTTAAGTCCATAGAAAGAATAAATGTCTTCTCTTTTGCTTCTAGTAGCTGGATGAGTGAATCTGTTTGTGTGATACAGTCATACCATTTGACCTGAATTATTAGCAGTTTAGCACCAAAGCGTTGTTATAAGCGTTGAGCACCCCAAATGTTTGACAACCTCCTTTGCTAACTGATTTAAGCAATTGACCGATTCCTTTTCTTTCAGGTTTATGCTTACTATAGATCTTTGCCAATGCCAATTACTTCTCACACATTTGGAAGCATTGACCCCATTTCTGGATACGAGGTTAGCGATAGTAAAGGGCAATTTGTTTCAAGTGTTTGTTGGAGAAGAAAATCTAACATGGTTGTTGCTGCCAACTCTAGTGGAAGTATAAAGATATTGCATTTGATATGAAGGTTCATTCTTCTTATACTTTATAAATAAGATTCATTTCATTAGATGTTTCTTTAGTCTTGCCTCTCTAATTGGTGGTCTTGAGTTGAATAAATCATCAAGCATTGGTTGTGCTGAGAAATTATCCATCACAGTTAAAAGGCTAGCAGTCCTGAAT
>NW_019238953.1:0-1878 GCF_002742605.1 Olea europaea var. sylvestris
GCGACGGTTTTGGATTGAACTCACAACTTCGTCGTGACGTATGAAGGATTTTAGCGATTTTTCGAAAGAATGAGCCCTTGCATTTTTGGAACGCTTGGATAGTCGGCGTACAAAGAATTGAGCGTGACTTTTGGACACGGTGTCCGTTTCGGGCCCATAAGTACTTTTTGGAAATGTAGCGATCGTTTTGGATTGAACTCACAACTTCGTCGTGACGTATGAGGGATTTTAGCGATTTTTTGAAAGAATGAGCACTTGCAAATTCGGAACGCTTGTATAGTCGGTGTACGAAGAATTCAGCGTCACTTTTGCACACGTTGTCCGTTTCGGGCCCACAAGTACTTTTCGGAAATGTTGCGACCCTTTTGGATTGAACGTAAGACTTCGTCGTTACGTATGAGGGATTTCGGCCATTTTTGGAAAGAATGAGGACATGCATAATTGGAACGCTTGGATAGTCGGCGTACGAAGAATTCAGCGTAACTTTTGCACACGGTGTCCGTTTCGGGCCCATAAGTACTTTTTGGAAATGTAGCGACCGTTTTGGATTGAACTCAAGACTTCTACTTGACGTATGAGGGATTTCGACGATTTTTTGAAAGAATGAGCGCTTGCATATTTGGAACGCTTGGACAGTCGGCGTACGAAGAGTTGAGCGTAACTTTTGTACACGGTGTCCGTTTATGGACCTTAAGTACTTTTTGGAAATGTAGCTACCGTTTTGGATTGAACTCAAGACTTCTTCGTGACGTATGAGGGATTTCGACCATTTTTCGAAAGAATGAGTGATTGCATATTTGGAACGCTCGGATAGTCAGCGTACGAAGAATTCAGCGTAACTTTTGCACACGGTGTTCGTTTATGGACCATAAGTACTTTTTGGAAATGTAGCGACCGTTTTGGATTGAACTTACGACTTCTTCGTGACGTATGAGGGATTTCGGCCATTTTTCGAAAGAATGAGCGCTTGCATATTTGGAACGCTTGGATAGTCGACGTACGAAGAATTGAGCGTAACTTTTGCACACGGTGTCCGTTTCGGGCCCTTAAGTACTTTTTGAAAATGTAGCGACAGTTTTGGATTGAACTCACAACTTCGTCATGACGTATGAGGGATTTTAACGATTTTTCAAAAGAATGAGCACTTGCATATTTGGAACGCTTGGATAGTCGGCGTACAAAGAATTCAGCGTAACTTTTGCACACGGTGTCCGTTTCGGGCCCATAAGTACTTTTTGAAAATGTAGCGACCGTTTCGGATTGAACTCAAGACTTCTTCTTGACGTATGAGGGATTTCGACAATTTTTCGAAAGTATGAGCACTTTTATATTTGGAAGGCATCGATTGTCGGGGTTCGAAGAATTGAGCGTAACTTTTGCACACGGTGTCCGTTTCGGGCCCATAAGTACTTTTTGAAAATGTAGCGACCGTTTTGGATTGAACTCAAGACTTCATCGTGACGTATGAGGGATTTTGGCAATTTTTCGAAAGAATGAGCGCTTAAATATTTGGAATGCTTGGATAGTCGGCGTACGAAGAATTGAGCGTGACTTTTGGACACGGTGTCCGTTTCGGGCCCATAAGTACTTTTTGGAAATGTAGCGACCGTTTCGGATTGAACTCAAGACTTCTTCTTGACGTATGAGGGATTTCGACAATTTTTCGAAAGTATGAGCGCTTGCATATTCGGAACGCTTGGACAGTCGGCGTACGAAGAGTTGAGCGTAACTTTTGTACACGGTGTCCGTTTATGGACCATAAGTACTTTTTGGAAATGTAGCTACCGTTTTGAAATGAACTCAAGACTTCATCGTGACGCATGGGGGATTTCGGCCATTTTTCGAAAAAATGAGCACTTGCATATTTGGAACGCTTGG
>NW_019238954.1:0-1878 GCF_002742605.1 Olea europaea var. sylvestris
GGGATTTTGGCCATTTTTCGAAAGAATGAGCACTTGCATTTCTGGAAAGCTTGGATAGTCGGCGTACGAAGAATTGAGCGTAAGTTTTGCACACGGTGTCCGTTTTGGGTCCATAGGTACTTTTTAGAAATTTAGCGACCGTTTCGAATTGAACTCACTACTTCATCGTGACGTTTGAGGGATTTCAGCCAATTTTCAAAAGAATGAGCACTTTTATATTTGGAACGCTTGGATAGTCGGCGTACGAAGAATTGAGTGTAACTTTTGCACAAGGTGTCCGTTTTGGGCCCTTAAGTACTTTTTGGAAATGTAGAGACCGTTTTGTATTAAACTCACGACTTCGTCGTGACGTTCGCGGGATTTCAGCCATTTTTCGAAGGAATGAGCACTTTTATATTTGGAACGCTTAGATAGTCGGCGTACGAAGAATTGTGCGTAACTTTGCACACGGTGTTCGTTTTGAGCCCATAAGCACTTTTTGGAATTGTAGCGACCGTTTAGGATTGAATTCAGGACTTCGTCATGACGTACGAGGGATTTTGGCCATTTTTCGAAAGAATGAGCACTTTTATATTTGGAACGATTGGATAGTCGGCGTACGAAGAATTGAGCGTAATTTTGCACACGGTGTCCGTTTTGGGCCCATAAGTACTCTTTGGAAATGTAGCGACCGTTTTGGATTGAACTCACAACTTCGTCGTGACGTTCGAGGGATTTCGGCCATTTCTCGAAAGAATGAGCACTTTTATATTTGGAACGCTGTGATAGTCGACGTACGAAGAATCGAGCGTAACTTTTGCACGCGGTGTCCGTTTTGGGCCCATAAGTACTCTTTGGAAATGTAGCGACCGTTT
This sequence comes from Olea europaea var. sylvestris, assembly GCF_002742605.1. Classification (NCBI taxonomy): domain Eukaryota; kingdom Viridiplantae; phylum Streptophyta; class Magnoliopsida; order Lamiales; family Oleaceae; genus Olea; species Olea europaea. Next base: position 855 of record NW_019238954.1, read on the forward strand.
TGGATTGAACTCACAACTTCGTCGTGACGTTCGAGGGATTTCGGCCATTTCTCGAAAGAATGAGCACTTTTATATTTGGAACGCTGTGATAGTCGACGTACGAAGAATCGAGCGTAACTTTTGCACGCGGTGTCCGTTTTGGGCCCATAAGTACTCTTTGGAAATGTAGCGACCGTTTTGGATTGAACTCACAACTTCGTCGTGACGTTCGAGGGATTTCGGCCATTTCTCGAAAGAATGAGCACTTTTATATTTGGAACGCTGTGATAGTCGACGTACGAAGAATCGAGCGTAACTTTTGCACACGGTGTCCGTTTTGGGTCCATAACTACTTTTTGGAAATGTAGCGACCATTTTGGCTTGAACTCACGGCTTCGTCATGATGTTCGAGGGATTTCTGCCATTTTTCGAAAGAATGAGAACTTTTTTATTTGGAACGCTTGGATAGTCGGCGTACGAAGAATTGAGTGTAATTTTGCACACGGTGTCCGTTTTGGGCCCATAAGTACTTTTTGGAAATGTAGCGACTGTTTTAGGTTGAACTCACGACTTCATCGTGACGTTTGAGGGATTTCGTCCATTTTTTGAAAGAATGAGCACTTGTATTTCTGGAAAGCTTGGATAGTCGGCGTACGAAGAACTGAGCGTAAGTTTTGGACACGGTGTCCGTTTTGGGCCCGTAAGTAATTTTTGGAAATGTAGCGACCATTCTAGATTGAACTCACAACCTCTTCATGACGTTAGACGGATTTCGACCATTTTTTGAAAGAATGAGCACTTTTGTATTTGGAACGTTCGGATAGTCGGCGTGCGAAGAATTGAGCGTAACCTTCGCACACGGCTTCCGTTTTTGGCCCATGAGTACTTTTTGGAAATGTAGCAACCGTTTTGGATTGAACTCACAACTTCGTCGTGACGTTCGAGGGATTTCAGCCATTTTTAAAAAGAATGAGCACTTTTATATTTGGAACGCTTGGATAATCGGCGTACGAAGAATTGAGCGTAACTTTTGCACACGGTGTCC
>NW_019238955.1:0-1878 GCF_002742605.1 Olea europaea var. sylvestris
AGCTTTCGAGTTAATTAAATAATTATAATGTGGTATACTCTCTGTTACTGTGCATAAGGAATGAGAAATTATTTCTTGCCTTAACTGTGAAATCATCCTAAGCCATAAGCCTATCTAATCTGTCAAACAGGCAATTACGTCTGAGCGAACGAACAAAAAGATAGGTTAAAAACCAGGTTTTGTGCCTATGCAGACACATGCCTATCCTTCAGCTCAATAAAATGGTCGACTAAAAATCTCATATAAACAAAAAGAAATAAAATCCTTAAAGTCCAGACATAAGGATCAATCATCTCTTTGAATGCCATGGACTCAGGTTTCAAGAATATTGTAGTGGAATTATTTAACCTTCAGATTATACTAAAAATGATGTGAACCCATGTAACAATAGTAGCTTCAATACCCAAAAAAAAAATTGAATTAATCCAAGAAAGCTAATAAATCAAAGTTTAGAGTTCGACTTAAAATAAATGAACCAAAGAACCAACACAATCACCGACGATATGTTGACCTCTTGATCACAAGATTCAAGAATCTCAACCGAATTGTTTGAACGCCACAAGAATTAATTTTTGATAAGTTCGTAAAATTAATTTAATAAAAAATAAGGAATTGAAAGCAAAAATTACTCACAAAATAATTCTCTTTTATTAAATGAATGAATGCCCTTTACAATTTAAATAATGAGTCCTATTTATAGGAAACCTATAAAATCTTAGTTGAAACGGAATTAAAGTCTAAACATACTAAAATTTACCACAAAATAGAGTTTTAACATAAATAAAAGACTTCGCAAAAATTGAAATATATTGCGTTCAGCTTGAACTATGTGGCCGCATAGTGTGACAAGATGCAGTCACATATAAGATCTATAATTTCCAGCCATAGTTTCTACAAGGTTCTATGCGATCGCATAGTTTTTTTAGCTTTGTAGTTGCATAGTTATAATGTCCAGCCTCTACGCCCATCACTCGAATCAAGTTGATCCATTGCGATTCTTCTCCCGAGCCCAACATGAAATTTGTTCCTTTGATCACCATGATCGATGTTTTGTCCATCATAGCTTGAACAAGTAATCCCATTACTTCTTTTACCCTCTTTGCTTGCGACCACGTCATCAGCCCTTCTTCAATGATCAATGGATTCTTGTCCGAACTTGCTTTTGTTCCTTGGATCACATAAAAAAAGAATAGCTTTTTGCTGTTTGTTCAAGTATATATAGATAGATCTAGTTGATTCAAGTCGATAAAGATAGACATCCATTCATACGTATTATTATTTATGTCATAAGATGATTTGAGGTTTCATTTTAAAAGGTCAACATTGTTAAAATGAGTATTCCAAACTCTTATAAGTTGGTTTGCATTTTCATCTTTATTCAATGTGAAATTTTATCCCTTAACATGTCCTTACAAGATAGTTACTCGTTTTTGAGTAAACCAATCTTAAAATCCATATGCTTATTTTTTGAGTTTCAATTGGATCATATCACTCATTAGAGTTTAATGTGCTCTAGATACCATGTAAAGGTTTAGAGTTCCATTTTCAAATATCAATCTTATTAAATAGTATCTTAAACCCTTATAAATTGGTTTGTTTTATCTTTATTCGATGTGTGATTTTATCCCTTAACATAAGATTTGACGAACTTTTACGCTCTCAACTCTCCTCCTTTACTGGCGGATGCCAATTGCTCAATAACACTTGCCTATGTTCGGCTAATATTTATAAACTGTCAAATCACTTTTGTTATTAATACATTTAGTGGAACTCACGAGTACTATCTAATTATCTATCTATTTACAATTAAACGCTTATAAACACTTCACAAACAAGCTTAACTGAGGCCAGTATACCCTAGCATCTAAGTGAAAAAAA
>NW_019238956.1:0-1878 GCF_002742605.1 Olea europaea var. sylvestris
TGGCCAAAATCCCTCGTACGTCACGATGATGTGGCGAGTTCAATCCAAAACGGTCGCTACATTTCCAAAAAGGACTTACGGGCACAAAACGGACACCGTGTGCAAAAGTTATGCTCAATTCTTCGTACGTCGGCAATCCAAGCGTTCGAAATATGCAAGTGCTCACTCTTTCGAAAAATTGCCGAAATCCCTCATACGTCACGACGAAGTTGTGAGGTCAATCCAAAACGGTCGCTACATTTCCAAAAAGGACTTACGGGCCCAAAACGGACACCGTGTGCAAAAGTTATGCTCAATTCTTCGTACGTCGGCAATCCAAGCGTTCGAAATATGCAAGTGCTCACTCTTTCGAAAAATTGCCGAAATCCCTCATACGTCACGACGAAGTTGTGAGGTCAATCCAAAACGGTCGCTACATTTCCAAAAAGTACTTATGGTCCCAAAACGGACACCGGGTGCAAAAGTTGTACTCAATTCTTCGTATGTTGGCAATCCAAACGTTCCAAATATGTAAGTGCTCATTCTTTCGAAAAATGGCCAAAATCCCTCGTACGTCACGACGAAGCGGTGAGTTCAATCCAAAACGGTCGCTACATTTCCACAAAGTACTTATGGTCCCAAAACGGACACCGTGTGCAAAAGTTGCGCTCAATTCTTCATACGTCGACAATCCAAGCGTTCCAAATACGCAAGTGCTCACGCTTTGGAAAAATGGCTGAAATCCCTCATACGTCACGATGAAGTGGTGAGTTCAATCCAAAACGGTCTCTACATTTCCAAAAATTACTTATGGTCCTGAAACGGACACCGTGTGCAAAAGTTACGCTCAATTCTTCGTACGCCGAAAATCCAATTGTCCCAAAAATCCAAGTGCTCATTCTTTTGAAAAATGGCCGAAATCCCTCATACATCATGACGAAGTGGTGAGTTCAATCCAAAACGGTCGCTACATTTCCAAAAGTACTTATGGTCCCAAAACGGACACCGGGTGCAAAAGTTACGCTCAATTATTCGTACGCCGACAATCCAAGCGTTCCAAATATCCAAGTGCTCATTCTTTCGAAAAATGACCGAAATCCCTCATACGTCACGACGAAGTGGTGAGTTCAATCCAAAACAGTCGCTACAATTCCAAAAAGTACTTATGGTCCCAAAACGGACACCGGGTGCAAAAGTTGTGCTTAATTCTTCGTAAGTCAACAATCCAGGCGTTCCAAATATGCAAGTGCTCATTCTTTCGAAAAATGGCCAAAATCCCTCATACGTCACGATGATGTGGCGAGTTCAATCCAAAACGGTCGCTACATTTCCAAAAAGGACTTACGGGCCCAAAACGGACACCGTGTGCAAAAGTTATGCTCAATTCTTCGTACGTCGGCAATCCAAGCGTTCGAAATGTGCAAGTGCTCACTCTTTCGAAAAATTGCCAAAATCCCTCATACGTCACGACGAAGTTGTGAGGTCAATCCAAAACGGTCGCTACATTTCCAAAAAGTACTAATGGTCCCAAAACGGACACCGGGGGCAAAAGTTGCGCTCAATTCTTCGTACGTTGACAATCCAAGCGTTACAAATATGAAAGTGCTCTCACTTTCGAAAAATGGCTGAAATCCCTCATACGTCACGACGAAGTGGTGAGTTCAATCCAAAACGGTCGCTACATTTCCAAAAAGTACTTATGGTCCCAAAACGGACACCGAGTGTAAAAGTTACGCTCAACTCTTCGTACATCGACAATCCAAGCGTTCCAAATATGCAAGGGCTCATTCTTTTGAAAAATGGCCGAAATCCCTCTTACGTCACGACGAAGTGGTGAGTTCAATCCAAAACGGTCGCTATATTTCCAAAAAGTACTTATGGTCCAAAAACGGACACCGG
>NW_019238957.1:0-1878 GCF_002742605.1 Olea europaea var. sylvestris
AAAAATGAACAAACTCGAAGTTATCATGAAATCAAAAACCACTTTTCATTGGCTTGATTCCAATCGAATTAGACTAGCAATTCTCCGAAAATGAACAAACTCGAAGTTATCATGAAATCTAAAGCCCCTTTTCATTGGCTCGATTCCAATCGAATTAGACTAGGAATTCAACAAAAATGAACAAAACTAAAATTGTCAGGAAATCAAAAACCACTTTTCATTTGCTCGATTCCAATCGAATTAGACTAGCAATTCTCCGAAAACGAACAAACCCGAAGTTATCAAGAAATCAAAAGCCACTTTTCTTTAGCTCGATTCAAATCGAATTAGACTAGCAATTCGCCAAAAATGAACAAATCCGAAGTTATCATGAAATCAAATACCACTTTTCTATGGCCAGATTCCAATCGAATTAGACAAAGAATTCGCCAAAAACGAACATACCCAAAATTATCATGAAATCAAAAATGACTTTTCGTTGGCACGATTCCAATTGAATTAGACTAACAATTCACCAAAAATGAACAAACCCGAAGTTATCATGAAATCAAAAACCACTTTTCATTGGCTCGATTAAAATCGTATTAGACTAGCAATTTGCCAAAGATGAACATGCCCGAAATTATCATGAAATGAAAAACCACTTTCCATTTGGTCGATTCCAATCGAATTACACTAGTAATTCTCCAAAAAACGAACAAACCCGAAGTTATCAAAAAATCAAAAGCCACTTTTCATTGGATCGATTCCAGTCGAATTAGACTAGTAATTCGCCAACAACGAACAAACCCGGAGTTACCATGAAATCAAAGACCACTTTTCGTTGATAGATTCCAATCGAATTAGACTAGCAATTCGCCAAAAACAAACAAACTCGAAGTTATCATAAAATCAAAAACAACTATTCGTTCGATAGATTCCAATCTAATTAGACAATAATTCGCTAAAAATGAACAAACCAAAGTTATCATGAAATCAAAATCCACTTTTTGTTGGCTCTATTCCAATCGAATTAGACTAGCAATTTGCCAAAAATGAACGAACCCGAAGTTATCAAGAAATCAAAAACCACTTTTCATTGGGTCGATTCCAATCGAATTAGACTAGTAATTTGCCAAAAATGAACAAACCCGAAGGTCTCATGAAATCAAACACCACATTTCATTGGCTAGATTCCAATCGAATTAGACCAGCAATTCGCCAAAAATTAACAAACCCGAAGTTATCAAGAAATCAAAAGCCACTTTTCATTGGCTCGATTCCAATCGAATTAGACTAGCAATTCGCTAAAAACGAACAAAACCAGAGTTACCATGAAATCAAATACAACTTTTCATTGGCTAGATTCCTATCGAATTAGATTAGCAATTCACCAAAAATGAACAAACCCGAAGTTATCATGAATCAAAAACCACTTTTCATTGGGTCGATTCCAATCGAATTAGACTAGCAATTCACCAAAAACGAACAAACCCGAAGGTATCATGAAATCGAATACCACTTTTCATTGGCTAGATTCCAATGGAATTAGACTAGCAATTCGCCAAAAACGAATAAACCCAAAGTTATCAAGAAATCAAAAGCCACTTTTCATTAGCTCGATTCCGATCGAATTAGGCTAGCAGTTCGCCAAAAATGAACAAACCCGAAGTTATCGTGAAATCAAATACCACTTTTCATCGGCTAGATTCTAATGGAATTAGACTAAACATTCGGGAAAAATAAACGAACTCGAAGTTCTCATGAAATCAAAAACCACTATTCGTTCGATCCATTCCAATCTAATTAGACAACAATTCGCCAAAAACGAACAAATCGAAGTTATCATGAAATCAAAATCCACTTTTTGTTGGTTTGATTCCAATCGAATTAGACTAG
>NW_019238958.1:0-1878 GCF_002742605.1 Olea europaea var. sylvestris
GATTTACTAATTTAATAATTTAAATGAAAAAAATTACAGGTGCTGTATAGAGTCTCCGCACAAGTGCAGACGCCCTTATTTTTTTTTTTTTGCTAAATCATGCAACTAATATTTGTATACTTTGTTATTTTATTAGTTAAAAATATGCAGCAAATCTAATAAAAAATATAACTACAAGAATAAGTTTAATTTCAATATAATATCAGAAAAAAAAACCCCTCCCCCATGTCTGGAGACTCCGCACAAAAATGTGCAGAGCTTGCGGAATCTCCGCACAAAATGTGCGGACTCTCCGCAATGTGTGGAGTCTCCACAAACTTTTTTATTTTTTTATTGTTAGAAATCATGCAATCTAATATTATATAATAATTGAAATTTGCCTTCTATAATTTTTTAGTTTGTAATTTTATAAAAAATATTTATTAAAGTGAAAGATTACTACATTCAATTTTCTTTATTTTTTATGCAGTAATTTAGAAATTCAATATCTCCCAACTCCGCATAATTTGTGCAGAGACTCCATACAATGCGGGGTCTTCGCACAGATTTTGTGGAGTCACACAATCTGTGCGATCATGCAGTGACTTTTTTTTAAAAAAAAAAAAAAATTTAATCATGCAACTTAATATTTTTTTAGTTTGTTATTTTATTAGTTAAAAATATGCATTCAATTCAATAAAAAATATAATTACAAGAATAAGTTTAACTTCAATATAATACAAAAAAAAAAAACTCTCAAAGAAATAATCATTGCTAATATCAAAAGAATCTAAAAAAATGAAGAAGACAAAAATGAAAAAAGTAAAACCTGTGAAAAGAAGAAAAAGAAAGAATGATGCCAAAAAATTTGGCATTATTGTTCGAATGAGAAATGCATTATTGATACACAAAAGATTTTTGCAGTCACCAAGTTAGAAGTACGGATTTATTGTGTGTTGTTAAATTTTTTTTAAATAATCATAATAAATTTTCTTATTACGCTAATAAAATTATAGTAAATTTTTTCTACAAATAGTATAAAAAAATCATTTTTATTTTCAACAAAAAAGCACGTTTAAAAATTAGCAATTTCATAACCACATTTTTTTTTAAATTCATGAAAATACAATAATGAAAAAGGAAACAATATTGAATTACAAAAACCAATATCTGCTAAATACGGTATCTAAAGACAGTATATGTAATTACAGTATGATGCAAATACGGTACGCTGTAAATACGGTATGATGCAAATACAGTATATTGTAAATATGGTATACTGTATATACGGTAAGCTGTAAATATGACATGGTGTATATACGGTAAGTTGTAAATATGATATGCGTAAATACAATTGCCTATCGTATTTGCAGCTTACCGTATAGGTTACCTATCGTATTTGTAGCCTACCATATTTGTAGGAAACTTACCTATTTGCAGATTACCGTGAATGTTGCTTAATGTATTTGCAACTTACTGTATATGCTACCTACCGTATTTGCAGTTTACCATATATATCGATTTTTGCACTTAGAAATACCGATAATGCAGAACACCGTACATTCACTTACCAAACCGAATGTTAGAAAAAAATTTCAGATTTTATTTTTCAACATAAGCATAAATTTAATATTAAAATATATGAAGCATAAAATATAAACGTATATGAATATACAAGTCAATTATAACTTTGTACTAAATCATTAATTTTCCAATATTGAATTACACAACATTTGGATGTATAATCTTCACATTCAACTGAATGATATCAACATTATCAAAGAATACAGGCAAAATAGTTTGTATAACCTCATAAATTTCTTATTCAAGCATGAAATATACAAGCATATTTTTTCTAGATTACACAATACTGTTGCAATTGTAAAAATAATTTGTAAT
>NW_019238959.1:0-1878 GCF_002742605.1 Olea europaea var. sylvestris
GTAACTTTTCTCCAAGCAACTGAAATTCATTTAAATATAGTTTGTACAAAGTAATTAAACACTAAATCACCCTTTCATATGAACATATAGTAACTTATGTAAAATAAAACAAATCATTCAATAATCCCATATTTGAAGCTCATAATAGAGATTCAATGACATGTTTCATATGTAGAACTGTACAATAATGCTCGAGATGAATGAAATTTAAATCCTTTCCTCAGTGCTATATATAGCGCTTGTCTAGTAGCGCTTCTCGCCAAAATTGTTAGCAATTTTCCGACCATTGGATGCTGAACCAAAGACTCAACCGCAATTGATGACCTGTGGAAGCAGCCGCAATTTTTGACCAAAAGGAAGCTGTCACAACTTTTACAGACTGATTTGTACCAAGCACGCCATAAATGTAAATTTTACATATTCAACTAACACAGTATACCTGTACATCAACACAAGATACAAATTTGGCCTATGCTATTCAATATTTCCTCTATCTCTATTTGAGAGGATTTCTTCCATATAAAATTCATTGGACCCAAAAATGATACATTGGAAAGTAATCATTGATACATATAAACTCTGAATCTTGTTAAATACAGGTAAAATGAATGGTGCTAAGAGCCTCAAATTGATAAAAATGCTCATGAAATGATATGAAAAGTGGAAAGCAACATGAGGCTTACATTGGCTTGTAAGAAGGTATATTATAATTATTATCAAGCACATTAGAGCCCACCAAAAATTTTTTGTAGAGAGCCAAAAGGGAAAGGATAAATACCTCGAATACAAATTACAATACATAGTAATTGGGGAAATCACCATGAAAAAGGACTTGCTCCCAACAAGAAAATTTCATTTTCTACATCTTTTATCCATCGACAAACCTGATTGCACGTTTTTATTGCCAAAGCCTGCAACATTAAATTTACCATAAATGAGACTATGAAAATGCATAAATGCCTATGCATGTCTTTAGAATTCCACATGTTAATTTGGAGGAAAGTGTACAGATCATTCTAAAGGTTCAAGAGGGTCTTTCTTGATCATATATATTTCCAACTTTCCTCACCAACCACAGATTAAAACTAGATCGATCCCTTCTAGGTAACATAATCACTCTTTCGAAAAGGACAAGCACACTGCTCAGAAATGAGTAAGCCAGATATACCCAGAGATAGCAGGCAGTCATATGCCTTTTTTCTTCCATGACAAAATCCTAAATCTATAATTAATTTATTTTGAGAGTAAGACGAGCATTAGTGAATACGAGATGCCAGTCACAGAAAATGTGGCTTAAGGACAACGATTCACGTAAGATGCAGTATGAAAAAGAATGCATAATCCATTTTTTGAATCAAGCTAAATTTTATGCCTAAGCTGGAGTAAATCATTCATCAGAATATATTATTTCGGCCATTACCAACAAAAATGCAGCAAGGTATGTCGAGTCAAGTCTAGCTAGTACAGATTGACTTATAACGCATTCTTTGAAAGAAACAAATAATTTCCTAAAAGACACTGATAAGCTATAGTTCATATCTAGATATTTTTCTCAAGTGATAGTTCATAGTTAGAAATTCTCATAATCATACATTGTCAGCAAGAGGATCAAAAGCTGCATATAGTTCAAAATCTTGTGTGACCCAGCAGAGTAGAACTGCAATGTTAAAGGATTTGTAGGAAACTTTACAAGCATGAATATTAATAGAAAAAGGTATAACCAATTAATCGAATATAAGAAAAAGGCTATACGAAATAGAGGAAATACCTTCCAATAGCCTAAAAATAATGACAGTTTGTAAGATTAGGCTAAGAAATGAAAACATTTGAAAAATAGTCTTCAAACAATAATCTTTCCAAAAATACCCCTTATAGAGA
>NW_019238960.1:0-1877 GCF_002742605.1 Olea europaea var. sylvestris
CAAGTGCTCATTCTATTGAAAAATGGCTGAAATAACTCATACGACACGACGAAGTTGTGAGTTCAATCCAAAACGGTCGCTACGTTTCCAAAAAGTACTTTTGGGCCCAAAACCGAAAACGTGTGCAAAAGTTATGCTCAGTTGTTCTTATGCCGACCCTCCCAGCGTTCCAATTATACAAGTGCTCGTTCTTTCGAAAAATGGTCAAAATCCCTCATACGTCACGACGAAGTTGTGAGTTCAATCCAAAACGATCGCTCCATTTCCAAAAAGTACTTATGGTCCCAAAACAGACAACGTGTGCAAAAGTTACGCTCAATTCCTCTTACGCCGACTCTCCAAGCATTCCAAATATGCAAGTGCTCATTCTATCGAAAAATGGCCGGAATAACTCATACGACACGACGAAGTTGTGAGTTCAATCCAAAACGGTCGCTACAATTCCAAAAAGTACTTATGGGCCTGAAACGGACAACGTGTGCAAAAGTTACGCTCAATTCTTCTTACGCCGACTCTCCTAGCTTTCCAAATATGCAAGTGCTCATTCTATCGAAAAATGGCCGGAATAACTCATACGACACGACGAAGTTGTGAGTTTAATCCAAAACGGCCGCTACATTTCCAAAAAGTACTTATGGGCCCAAAACGGACAACGTGTGCAAAAGTTACGCTCAATTCTTTTTACGCCGACTCTCCAAGCGATCCAAATATGCAAGTGCTCGTTCTTTCGAGAAATGCCTGAAATCCCTCATACGTCACGACGAAGTGTGAGTTCAATCCAAAACGATCGCTCCATTTCCAAAAAGTACTTATGGGCCTGAAACGGACAACGTGTGCAAAAGTTACGCTCAATTCTTTTTACGCCGACTCTCCAAGCGATCCAAATATGCAAGTGCTCGTTCTTTCGAGAAATGCCTGAAATCCCTCATACGTCACGACGAAGTGTGAGTTCAATCCAAAACGATCGCTCCATTTCCAAAAAGTACTTATGGGCCTGAAACGGACAACGTGTGCAAAAGTTACGCTCAATTCTTTTTACGCCGACTCTCCAAGCGATCCAAATATGCAAGTGCTCGTTCTTTCGAGAAATGCCTGAAATCCCTCATACGTCACGACGAAGTGTGAGTTCAATCCAAAACGATCGCTCCATTTCCAAAAAGTACTTATGGGCCTGAAACGGACAACGTGTGCAAAAGTTACGCTCAATTCTTCTTACGCTGACTCTCCAAGCGTTCCAAATATGCAAGTGCTCATTCTTTCGAAAAATGGCTGAAATCCCTAATACGACACGATGAAGTGTGAGTTCAATCCAAAACGGACGCTACATTTCCAAAAAGTACTTATGGGCCCAAAACGGACAACGTGTGCAAAAGTTACGCTCAATTCTTCTTACGCCGACTCTCCAAGCGTTCCAAATATGCAAGTGCTCGTTCTTTCGAAAAATGCCTGAAATCCCTCATACGTCACGACGAAGTGTGAGTTCAATCCAAAACGGACGCTACATTCCAAAAAGTACTTATGGGCCCAAAACGGACAACGTATGCAAAAGTTACGGTCAATTCTTCTTACGTCGACTCTCCAAGCGTTCCAAATATGCAAGTGCTCATTCTTTCGAAAAATGGCTGAAATCCCTCATACGTCACGACGAAGTGGTGAGTTCAATCCAAAACGGTCGCTACATTTTCAAAAAGTACTTATGGGCCAAAAACGGACAACGTGTGCAAAAGTTATGCTCAATTCTTCTTTCGCCGACTCTCCAAGCGTTCCAAATATGCAAGTACTCATTCTATAAATAATGGCCGAAATAACTCATACGACACGACGAAGTTGTGAGTTCAATCCAAAACGGCCGCTACATTTCCAAAAAGTACTTATGG
>NW_019238961.1:0-1877 GCF_002742605.1 Olea europaea var. sylvestris
AAAAAAAAAATACAAAAATAGAAAACGTGGTTTGCCAATTCAAGATTTTCACCACTTCGAACACGAGAGAAAGACGATCTGTTTTTACTTTTGATGGAACTTAGAAGTTTGTCTTTGTGCATGAATGTGACTCAGGAAAAAGTTTTAAGAATTCCAATAGTCAGGAAGCTTATTTGTAGTCATAACTCATAATCAACAAAGTCATCAGATTTTCCTTTTCTTTTCTTTTCGTTTTTTTTTTTGGATTTTCGAGGTCATGTATTAAATGATAATTAACGTCTTAGATTCGTCATTTTTGGCGTAAAGATAGCATCAACTTCTGTCTTTAGAGTTCACCTTTTTCTGCTATATATTATTCTTAACATCACCGATTCATAGTCTCGCTTTCATTTTGGTTCGTCCCTATTTTCACTGTCCTTTAGTGCCAAGAACTGGCACTAGGAGCATCAGTAACTTAAAGGGCCTTGAAATTCAATTTCATCTGTTTGAAAGTGAATTTTTTTAATGTGTAAACTTGAAGATAGCAATGAAAAGATTGAAGTGAAGGAGGGGAATTGGGTTACGAGGATGAAGTTTTTGGGTGAAGTGAGAGTAGGAAATACCAAGTTTTTTACAGCGTCTCATGCTAAATTGAAGCTATGGATTTTGAGGGCAATCACTACTTTATTGCTATGGACTTGCATTATTCAATTGGTGGCATTAGGAGAGGTCTGGGGACCCAACTTGTTGAAGAGTTGGCCTTCTTGTTCCAATCCTCCTGATGCACACACACAGGCTAATGTATCTTTTCTGCGTCGAAAAGTGCAGCTTCCTCCAAAGAGTGAGCCATTGGCCTTTTCACTTTCCACTGTTCTGTGACTCGTTATTTAGGTTATTGTACATGACATAGAATCTTATGCTTGAATTTCAATTTGCTCTTTGTGTTATCTGATACCGATAATTGGATAATTTGTTGCTGATCTCTGTGCAATGTGTTGTTTGCTTCAAAGTTGATCCCCTGTATTTTGGTTCTCTATAAGAAATGCGAATGAGATGTTCTGATGGTCGAGCTTTGATATAATATGTTTCGATTTTGGAGTCATTCTTGAACCTGGTTTCCCTTGCTTGCAGGGGTCTATAAGAACAATGGTTATCTTCTTGTTTCTTGCAATGGTGGACTCAATCAAATGCGAGCAGCTGTGAGTTGCCTTCACTTTGTGACGATTGATAAAATTGTTTTCGAAAATTGAATTTTTTTCTTGTAATAAGTTATGTGTTTGTTCCTGCTAATGCCTCGTTCGCCTTTCCTTTTTGCTGTGAAGATATGTGACATGGTTGCTATTGCCAGACATCTTAACGTTACTCTTATTGTCCCCGAGTTGGATAAAACTTCTTTTTGGGCTGATCCGAGGTAATATTGAAATACCCTTCACACGATCGCCCTGGATTTTGAATTGCTATTAATCGTATTTGTTAAGAATCTATTTCCAAATGGCAGCAATTTCCAGGACATATTTGATGTCCATCATTTCATTTCATCTTTGAGGGATGAGGTCCGGATATTGAAAGAGCTTCCACCGAGACTTAAACGAAAGGTTGAACTTGGAATGTTTTATGAGTTACCTCCTATCAGTTGGTCAAATATATCTTATTACCATCAACAGGTTATTTACTGTTTTTGAGATTCAAGCAAAAATATTTTCTTTTGCTTCAAGGATGTTGTACAAAAATTTGTCTCATGATGTTCATTGACAGATTCTTCCCCTTCTTAAAAGGCATAAAGTCGTACGTCTGAATAGAACTGATGCTCGACTTGCTAATAATGATTTACCATTCGAGATTCAGAAGCTGCGCTGTAGAGTTAATTTTCATTCTCTGAGATTCACTGCCCGGATAGA
>NW_019238962.1:0-1877 GCF_002742605.1 Olea europaea var. sylvestris
GGTTGAAATTTGGCTGTTTGATCTGAAATAAAAATCGCGCCGGGGGCAATTTCGTCATTTTTCTCGACTGTGTCGGAATGGGCGCAAATTTGACAGATTGATCCAAAACAAAAATCGCGCCAGGGAAATTTCGTCATTTTTCGCTACTGTGTCGGAATGGGCTAAAATTTTACAGGTTGATCGGGAACAAAAACCGCGCCGGGTGTAATTTCGTCATTTTTCGCGACTACGTCGAAATTGGCTCAAATTTAACCGGTTGATCGGAAACAAAAATCGCGCTGGGGGCAATTTCTTCATTTTTTCTCGACTGTCTCGGAATTGGCTGAAATTTGGTAGTTTGATCGGAAATAAAAATCGCGCTGGGGGCTATTTCGTCATTTTTCTCGACTGTATCGGAATGAGCTCAAATTTGACAGGTTTATCGGGAACAAAAATCGCGCCGGGGCAATTTCATCATTTTTTGCGACCGTGTCAGAATTGGCTGAAATTTGACTTGTTGATCGGAAACAAAAACCGCCCCGGGGGCAATTTCGTCATTTTTCTCGACTGTGTCAGAATTGGCTGAAATTTGACAGTTTGATCAGAAATAAAAATCGCGCCGGGGTTAATTTCCTCATTTTTCTCGACTGTGTCGGAATGGGCTCAAATTTGACAGATTGATCGGAAACAAAAACCGCGCCGGGGAAATTTCGTCATTTTTCGCTACTGTGTCGGAATCGGCTGAAATTTGACTTGTTGATCGGAAATAAAAACCGCGCCGTGGGCAATTTCGTCATTTTTCTCGACTGTCTCGGAATTGACTGAAATTTGGCAATTTGATCGGAAATAAAAATCGCGCTGGGGGCAATTTCGTCATTTTTCTCGACTGCATCGGAATGGGCTCAAATTTGACAGGTTTATCGGGAACAAAAATCGCGCCGGGACAATTTCATCATTTTTTGCGACTGTGTCAGAATTGGCTGAAATTTGACTTGTTGATCGGAAACAAAAAATGCCCCGGGGGCAATTTCGTCATTTTTCTCGACTGTGTCAGAATTGGCTGAAATTTGGCAGTTTAATCAGAAATAAAAATCGCGTCGGGGGCAATTTCGTCATTTTTCTCGACTGTGGCAGAATTGGCTGAAATTTGGCAGTTTAATCAGAAATAAAAATCGCGTCGGGGGCAATTTCGTCATTTTTCTCGACTGTGGCAGAATTGGCTGAAATTTGGCAGTTTAATCAGAAATAAAAATCGCGTCGGGGGCAATTTCGTCATTTTTCTCGACTGTGTCGGAATGGGCTCAAATTTGACAGGTTGATCGGAAACAAAAATCGCGCCGGGTGTAATTTCGTCATTTTTCGCCACTGTGTCGGAATCGGCTGAAATTTGACTAGTTGATCGGAAACAAAAACCGCGCCGGGGGCAATTTCGTCATTTTTCCCGAATGTGTCGGAATAGGTTCAAATTTGAAAGGTTGATCGGGAACAAAAACCGCTCCGGGTGTAATTTCGCCATTTTCCTCAACTGTGTCGGAATTGGCTGAAATTTGACTTATTGATCGGAAACAAAAACCGCGCCGGGGGCAATTTCCTCATTTTTCTCGACTGTGTCGGAATTGGCTGAAATTTGGCAGTTTGATCGGAAACAAAAACCGCCCCGACGGCAATTTCGTCATTTTTCTCGACTGTGTCGGAATGGGCTCAAATTTGACAGGTTTATCGGGAACAAAAATCGCACCGGGGCAATTTCATCATTTTTGGTTACTGTATCGGAGTTGGCTGAAATTTGATTTGTTGATCGGAAACAAAAACCGGCCCGGGGGCAATTTCGTCATTTTTCTCGACCGTGTCGGAATTGGCTAAAATTTGACTGGTTGATCGGAAACAAAAATCGCGCC
>NW_019238963.1:0-1877 GCF_002742605.1 Olea europaea var. sylvestris
CTATCTCAACATGGCAATTTTTCCAGAAGATTCTACGATCCATGTTTCCTAGCTCATTAAGCTATGGGTAGCCATGGGATTTCAATAACAAATTAGACCTAAAATCATGAAAGATGTGGGAAAGGAGTACATAGAGGACCTTGTTAGCATAAATCTTGTTCAGGTTCTTCGACGGCAGGTAGATGGCAAAATCAAAACGATTGACATCCATGATCTGTTGAGAAACGTGTTTGAGGGAATCTGAAAAGGAGAAGTTTCTCCATATCCTTCATAATGACGATGATGACAGTACCTTCATCCATCGTCGACTAAGTCTTTGTTTAAAAATGCCACGTTTTGATCCCTCCTATAGCCTTCCAAATTCTTATAAGTCTACAAGATTGGCGTCACTTGCTCGGACACTTCTATATACTGGTAGTCAATTAATCCCATCACATGCCATCTTAGGATTGAGACTGCTGTGTAGAGATTGAAGACCAAACAAAAAGTAATTTTTAACAAAAAGTACACTCCTCTCTTTTAATTAATGGAAGCATCACAAAATAATATATAAATCCACTCACTCACTCACTATCTCCACTATTTCCACTAAGCTTTCTCACTTTCTCTATTTCTCTTCTTCTCACACCTCTCTCCACTTTTCTCTACTTTACTGTCTCTCTCTACGCTCACCACTCTCTTCCTCTCACTCCTAATTTTCTCTCCTCATGCACACACATATATAGGCAAAATATGGCTGTGGAGTTTACTGCCTACATTTTTCTGTAGAATCCTTCCATTGGCTTAACAATTTTATTCTCTAGATTTTTCATGAATGGTGGTGGTCTTCATTTCTAGCAAGTAATGAGTCTCTAGAACATTCTACATGCTTAAGTCTAGCAAATTCTATATATTAAAATTTGGTGATGATTCTTCATGCTGAGGGTCTTGCATATGATCGAAGTTTTTCTTTTTACTTTTCCAACTGAGTTAGTTAAACTATTTAATTTGAGGTGCCTTGCTTTTTCCTATCATGGAGAGATTCCTTCATCAATATCTAAGCTTTGGAATCTTTAGACCTTCGTCCCTTAATTAAAAGTTTCGCTCTATTTCCAAGACCTCTACCACCCGAAATCTGGATGTTGCCAAGGTTAAGGCATCTCAGGTTCAATGTATGGTACTTGTCTGAACCTCCTTGTGAGCTAATTGGCTAGGAAATTCTGCTCTTCTAGCAAACCTACAAACACTTTTGGAGGTGAATGCTTCTTTCCGTATGAAGGAGGTCCTTCAACAAGTTCCTAATCTAAAGAAATTAGGAATTTGGACGGAAAAATGGGAATCTGCATCCTTCTATGTTAACAATCTCGTCTATCTACAACAACTTGATGTATTGAAAGGCCATGTTACTAAGCTCTCTTCAGTACCTGAGGTTTTCTCTCCTGTGAAGCTTGTTTTTTCCCCGACCCTTAGAGAGTTGACTTTGAGTGATTGCAGAATTCCTTGGGAAGATATGTCAATCGTTGGTCGTTGCAAAATCTTGAAGTGCTCAAATTGAGAGATTATGCCTTCGTAGGCTCAAAGTGGGAACCAGTGGATGGCGAATTTTGTTAACTAAAAATCTTGCTAATTGATGAAACAGATCTGATGCACTTGAGAGCAGATAGTAACCACTTCCCAAGCCTTCAGAAGCTCATAGTTTTCCACTGTTGGAAGCTGGAAGAGATCCGATCGGGTATTGGAGACATACCAACTCTGGAAATGATTGAGATGGACAACTTGAGCCATTCTGCAGTAAATTTGGTGGAATAACTTCTCGAGGAACAATAGTCCTTAGGGAATGATAGCCCTAAACTTCGTTTCTGTGAATCATAAAGCATAGTATCACCTTGTATTGATAA
>NW_019238964.1:0-1877 GCF_002742605.1 Olea europaea var. sylvestris
CCTCAGGTCCGGACTCTATGTCCATCTCAACCTGTGGCTCAGGCTCAGGATCATTCTCTAAATCATCCTCGGGTTCTTCTTTGAGATCTTCTTCCTCGGCCAAAGGTTCCTCCTCAGGCTCCTCATGGACTACATCATCCCACAAATCAATTAGGACATGGCAATACCTCTCAAACTCGAACAGGTTTGGGTTGCCTTCTAACATTTCATCCCTAAGCTTGACTCCCATATCTCCCCATTGAGGTGGGAGGGAGTGTATGAGGTTATTTATGGCCTCAATATGTGTGATCTCCATACCATCATTAATCGCCATCATGTATCTCTTATAGATGTCATACACATGTTCGCTAAGCGATCGGGTCGGATCAGTTACATAGTTTTCATAGGAATGAATAGCAATTCTGTGGTTTAATGCTTCTCTGTATGCCCCAACCGTTCTATGAACCATATCTATTGCATTTTCAGATACATCATACTTTTTCTTTGCTTAAAGAAAACATGCAAATATTTAAACTTTCATATCATGCAATTCCCTTTAAGCCCTTAGCTTTTGCCCAAGTCCATTACATATCTTTAAATAACACATCTCTAAATCATATCAAAGCATCATAACATAAACATAATCATTAACTTTAAACATGAACATACCTAGCCATAGGATGAGATTGATGGATGGATGCACGATGCCATGGAATACCTTGAACTTTTCATTTTCCTTTTGTTTTAAAAAAAAACATACTTGGTCTACAGAACCGACTAAACCTTGCTCTGATACCACGCTGAAAATGCCCTGTCCCCTAGTGGACCGGAACGCTACTTACTTTACTTAGTTTAACCGGTGGTTTAGTAACAAGTGTATATGTTTTAGTGGAAGCTTACATCTTCGGATAATAATTTAAATAACAATACTTCAAATACTTTAAACAAAAATATTGAATCATTTTTCAAAACAAACAAATGTAATTTATTTGAAGAAAACATAACTTGTTCTCGCATTCTGCGTTATTCAAAACTTTAAAGAAATAACATTGGAAAACATTTCATAAAAATAAATCCAAATTAGTTATTCACTGAATTTCCATGGGCTCATTGCATCACTCTCCATCTTCTCCTCCATCCATGCCCGAGGTAGAATTCCTTCAATCTGTAGAGATGGAATTAAACCCGTGAGTTGAAAAACTCAATAGGTGTCATAGGTGCATTCGTGATCAAGCTATACATTTCCAAACATTAACTTTATAACTTTTCATACATGCCGTAACCGGAGGTACCATTTGACATGAAGGGGTATGCCGTACCCAAGGGCACCATTTGACATACGAACATTTCTTCAACATAGAGGGGTATGCCGTACCAGAGTACCATTTGACATACAACCATTAACATAGAGGGATATGCCATACCAGAGTACCATTTGACATACAGCCATTAACATGAATCGAAACTTATAACTTAATACGATTAAACACATTGCACCTCTACCTTGATTGATGCTTTTGAAACTTTGAGAACTTGGATTGAAAACTTCGATTAAACTTGGACATTGAAAGAAATGCACTCCTTGGATGTTTGAAAACCGTTGAGAATTGATGCTTGAAAACACTTCTTAAATTTCTAGGAAAAATAGTTTTCCTCCCTCTCTTTTTCTCTCTTGGAAACTCTTTTTTAGTATGTAAAAGCTCTTACTTTTGGTGTGAGACAAAATGAGTGAAATGAGGTCTCTATTTATAGATAAATATTTCATAACTTAAAGCAAATGAAGGGTCAAATTTCATTTAAGAGAGAAAGCATGGATGCCATTTAAGTTTGAGGTTAAATGCTTCAATTTAGTGGGGTTTTTATTGCCAAAAACGTGGATGGCCCTTTGAGAAAATAAT
>NW_019238965.1:0-1877 GCF_002742605.1 Olea europaea var. sylvestris
ATTTTTAGAGGTGTATGATGGCAATTTTCTTAGACATGGTGTAGAAGTTCTTAGAAATATTTATGGATGATTTCTCGGTCTTTGGACCCTTGTTTGACGAGTGTTTCGAGCACTTGAATTTGGTCTTATAAAGATGCAAGGAAACTAATTTAGTATTGAATTGGGAGAAATGTCACTTCATAGTACAGAGGGATTGTATTGGGACACTGAGTATCAGCAAAGGGAATCGAGGTGGACAAAGCAAAGATTCAAGTCATTGAAAAGCTACCATCACCTACACCAGTTAAGTGTGTTCGCAGTTTTTTGAGACATATTGGATTTTACAGAAGATTCATCAAGAATTTCTCAACAATTACAAAGCCGTCATTCAACTTACTGATAAAGGATGTACCGTTTGAATTCACTAAGGAAGCCTGACAGCTTTCAATACCTTGAAGAAAAACTCACTTCAGCCCTAGTAGTGATCATGTTGTAGGGGCTATATTGGGACAGAGGAAAAACAAAATCTTTTATGTGATCTATTATACAAGCAAAATCCTTAATGATGCACCAATCAATTATGCAACTATAAGAAAATGAGCTATTGGCCGTGATTTACGCCTTTGACAAATTCAGGTCGTATCTTGTTGGGTCTAAGGTCATAGTGTACACATATTACACTGCATTGAATTATTTGATGACAAAGAAGGACGCTAAATCAAGATTGATCCGTCGGGTTTTTACTGTTGCAAGAGTTTGACATAGAAATCAGGGATAAAAGGGCAGCGAAAATGTTGTAGCAAATCACTTATCTCAATTGGAACTTGGAGAGCTGGCAGAGTTAGTTGACATAAACGAGATCTTTCCAGATGAGCAAATATTTAGTGTAGAAGGAGCACTGTGGTATGCAGACATAGTAAACTACCTGGCCAAATTTGTCGCTCCACTAAATTACTTAAGCCACCATAGGAAAAAGTTCTTTGTAGAGTTAAAATACTATTTTTGGGAAGATCCAATTCTCTATAGGTGAGGGGCAGATCAGATTATTCGGTGGTGTGTGCATGAAGAAGAAGTGCCTCAAATTCTGGATCATTGTCATTCATCTGCGTACGCGGGGCACGTTGGAGCTTCAAAGACAACATCCAAGGTTTTATAGATGGAGTTCTACTGGCCTACATTGTTTAGGGATGCCTTCGAATTTGTAAAAAGGTGTGATAGATGTCAACGCATTGGAAACATCTCAAGGAGGAATGAAATGTCTTGGAGGTGGAGATATTTGATGTTTGGAGAATTGATTGTATGAAACCTTTCCCTACAATTTTCTCCAACCAATACAACTCGGTAGCAGTTAAATATGTATCAAAATGGGTGAAGTAGCAACATTACCAAGCAATGACGCTAAGGTGGTAATTGGATTTTTAAAGAAGTACATCTTCACCCACTATGGCATATCGCAGGCTATAATCAGTGATGGGGATAAACATTTTTGCAATCGTTAATTTGAGTAGCTCTTGAATATGCCGTCAAACATCGAGTAGCCACCCCATATCATACGCAAACCAACGGGCAAGTTGAAGTCTCCAATAGGCAGTTGAAGAGGATACATGAGATCACAGTGAGTTCTTTGAGGAAAGATTGGTATAGAAGTTGGACGATGCACTGTGTGCTTACAGAACGACATTCAGGACACCTATAGGCATGTCTCCATTTCGCCCTATTTTTGGGAAAGCGTGCCACCTGCCACTTGAGTTAGAGCACCAGACATATTGGGCAATAAAACAGTTAAATATGGATTTGAAGGCAGCGGGTGAAAAGTGTCTGCTACAGCTCAACGAGTTGGATGAGTTCAGAATGAAAGCATTTGAGAATTCAAAACTCTATAAGGAACGCACCAAAAA
>NW_019238966.1:0-1877 GCF_002742605.1 Olea europaea var. sylvestris
GGGAACCTAATCCTGATTACCCATGACTTGGACATTTTTTTCCAAAAAAAGCGTCAAATCAACTGGTCGTGAAGTCATTCCTCTGCAGGAAAGACGATGGGGGTGGAGCATGCACCACTCAAGCGCTCATCTAGCCCACGTGCAGGCGTTGGAGCTACAGACAAATCCCCTCGACGATCCCAGATCACCTCGCCGGTCCGCTTTACCGTCAAATGCGTCGTTTGCACATTACTGAGGAAAAAATTTGTGGGTGCACATGGTATAATGGTGTTTAATTCTCGTTTCAGATTAAAGGCAAAGGAGTTTGCAGTGTTTGTTAACGACTCTGGTACTGCTAAGTTGACTGAATGGGGCTCAAAGATATCAAACTCAATTTGCATGGGTAGTTTGGTATACTTTGGATGGTGAATATGGTGGATAAGTTGAGAGTGGCTGGTAAGCAGGAGGATTTTGTCACTAAGTTGAATGGGTCCTTGAGAGCTCTTTTGGTACAATGTTATGCGAATAGTCGTGGTAGGTACTTGGTGATAGTATAGTATGGGTAAAGGCGTCGAAAGGGAGTTGTGATGATGTCGGAAGATGTGAATGAAGAGGAATGGACATTAGTTTCACGAGTGTTTTAGGCAGTTGTAGACTCATTTGTCGCTGGAGACAAAGCCAAATGTCAAATGGTGGATGAAAGAAATCTACAAGAGATGACTTATGCCGGAGTGATGGCAAACTTATAGGCTTTGTAGAATTTCGATCAACGGCTGCAATTGCGAAAGGAAAGTGTGGTTAATGTGAGTAACCCTCAACTAACAGTGCCTAAGTTTGTGGAAGCAAATGCAGAAGATACACATGGTAGTTTTTTTATTACTGCTGAAGTAAGGCGTTGAAAGGGGAATTGGATGAATTAATCAGGCTAGTGGAAAATGGGTCTGAAGCGGGCTCCTTGTTGATTTGTTGTGACAAGTTTAGGGTGGGCATGTAGTCGTCTCCAATCAACGAACAAGAATTAGCGAGCGTGGTTACTAAGGAGTCATCATCGAAATTGGCCCAAACTAAAGAAAAGCAGGTGATGGTTGAGCTCATTTGTGAGTCTCAGGCACGGATTGAAGCGGTGTATTTCGTAAATGATGATGGAGTCAATGTAGTGGAGTTGGATAAGGATGATAAAAATTCGGGGATTGAAGCAGATCAGGAGGTAGAACTTTAGTTAAGGAAGGGGAGCCGAGTATGGCTAGTTTGGAGTCGGTGACACTGGGTGTGATTGACACAATTTCGTCCACAGAGGGATTAGCGTTGGATGAGCAATAGACGGGACATGCACTAGCAGAGGATTCGGTATAGTTGTAAAAGAACACGAGGCGACATGTTCAGCAAATATGGTGGTGAACACTTAAAATAGGAGGCATTCTAAGTCTTTACAAGAAAGGGAGTTTGGGATTGAAAAAGCTCAATGGTGGGGGTTGATGGCACTAAAAAGCGAAAAATAGACGGTGATGTAGTACTGTTGGAGAAGTGGAGGGACATATCTTCGATCTTTTGAATGCAATTGCAGATGGGCTCCCATCTTAAGTTCAGTAAGATGGTTGGTGTGTCCTTTGATGGATATGAAAGTAGACTCTTGCAACTATTTGAGGAACTGGAAACTAGTAGGGGATGGGATGAGTACACAAGGAGGTAAATCAAGAAGAAAGGGTGATCGTGAATTTAAGAATGGTGAGTAAATTATGGCATTAAGGGTAGAGAATCAATGAGAGGATTGCTAGAGAGGGATGATGGAGTGTTAAAATGATCCCAAAAATCATAAGATGGAATGTGAGGGGGCTTAATGATGTGGGGAAAAGATTAGATGTTCGAAATCTAATAAGGAATGGAGGGCGGACGTTGTC
>NW_019238967.1:0-1877 GCF_002742605.1 Olea europaea var. sylvestris
CTCATATGTCACGATGAAGTGGTGAGTTCAATCCAAAACGGTCGCTACATTTCGAAAAAGTACTAATGGGCCCAAAACGGACAACGGGTGCAAAAGTTACGCTCAATTCTTCGTCCGTCGACTCTCCAAGCATTCTAAATATGCAATTGCTCATTCTTTAGAAAAATCTCCAAAGTCACTTGTATGTCACGATGAAGTGGTGAGTTCAATACAAAATGGTCGCTACATTTCCAAAAAGTACTTATGGGCCCGAAACGGACACCGTGTGCAAAAGTTAAGCTCAATACTTCCTACGCCGACAATCCAAGCGATCCAAATATGCAAGTGTTCATTCTTTTGAAAAATGCCCGAAATCCCTCATACATCATGACGAAGTGGAGAGTTCAATCCAAAACGGTCGCTACATTTCCAAAAAGTACTTATGGGCCCAAAACGGACACCAGGTGCAAAAGTTACGCTCAATTCTTCGTCTGCCGACTCTCCATGCATTCTAAGTATGCAAGTGCTCATTCTTTAGAAAAATCACCAAAATCCCTCGTACGTCATGATGAAGGGGTGAGTTCAATCCAAAACGGTCGCTACATTTCCAAAAAGTACTTATGGGCCCAAAACAGACACCGTGTGCAAAAGTTACGCTCAATTCTTCGTACGTCAACTCTCCAGGCATTCTAAATATACAAGTGCTCATTCCTTTGAAAAATGGCCAAAATCACTCGTACGTCACGACGAAGTGGTGAGTTCAATCCAAAACAGTCGCTACATTTCCAAAACGTACTTATGGGCCCAAAACAGACACCGTGTGTAAAAGTTAAGCTCAATTATTCGTACGTCGACAATCCAAGCGTTCCAAATATGCAGGTGCTCATTCTTTCGAAAAATGGTTGAAATCCCTCGTACGTCATGAAAAACTGGTGAGTTCAATCCAAAACGGTTGCTACATTTCCAAAAAGTTCTTATGGACCCGAAACGGACACCGTGTACAAAAGTTACGCTCAATTCTTCGTCTGTCGACTCTCCAAGCATTCTAAATATGCCAGTGCTCATTCTTTCGAAAAATGGCCAAAATTACTCATACGTCACGACGAAGTGGTGAGTTCAATCCAAAACGGTCGCTATATTTCCAAAACGTACCTATGGGCCCAAAACGGACACCGTGTGCAAAAGTTGCGCTCAATTCTTCGTACGCCGACAATCCAAGCGATCCAAATATGCAAGTGCTCATTCTTTTGAAAAATGGCCAAAATCCCTCATACGTCACGACGAAGTGGTGAGTTCAATCCAAAACGGTCGCTACATTTCCAAAAAGTTCTTATGGGCCCAAAACGGACACCGTCTGCAAAAGTTACGCTCAATTCTTCATCTGTCGACTCTCCAAGCGTTCCAAATATACAAGCTCTCATTCCTTCGAAAAATGGCAAAATTCACTCGTACGTCACGACGAAGTGTTGAGTTCAATCCAAAACGGTCGCTACATTTCCAAAACGGACTTATGGGCCCAAAACGGACACCGTGTGCAAAAGTTAAGCTCAATTCTTCGTACGCCAACGGTCCAAGCGTTCCAAATATGCAAGTGCTCATTGTTCGAAAAATGGCCAAAATCCCTCATACGTCGTGACGAAGTGGTGAGTTCAATCCAAAACGGTCGCTACATTTCAAAAAAGTTCTTATGGGCCCAAAACGGACACCATGTTAAAAAGTTACGCTCAATTCTTCATCCGCTCTAAATATGCAAGTGCTCATTCTTTCGAAAAATGGCCGAAATCCCTCGTACGTCATGATGAAGTTGTGTGTTCTATCCAAAACGGTCGCTACATTTCCAAAAAGTACTTATGGACCCAAAACGGACACGTGTGCAAAAGTTACGCTCAATTCTTCCT
>NW_019238968.1:0-1877 GCF_002742605.1 Olea europaea var. sylvestris
TATTTTAGAACATTACAAGTTGTTCTAAAAATAATATTTTGAAGATAATTTATAAATGTGTAATTATATTCACACCACAATTTATATTTCTTACACCACATTTTAGTTGCATTTAAAGTTCTTAATCGTTGCTCATTATAACAATTATATCCATAACGGTTTTTTATGTCATTTTTATCCACACCTGATTACCGAAAATTATAATTTACATTCAAATTTCAACGTATGCTACACTGGAAGTAGTTTACATGGAAGTCAACTTGTAGCTTTCGGTTGCATTGTGCATGTCACAATTGACAGCATATATAATCTGAATTCGATTACAAGAATCGTTGATTACCACTATAATTTCAATTCGTTACCATATTCATTTTCAATATCTTATTTCAGTTCATTACGACATTTCTTTGACTCTGTACTACATTTCAACTAGCCAAGATTTTGAACGTGCATCCACAAACTCGATATCTCATTAGTATGTAAAGGCTTCACAAGATAGTCCACAGCTCCAAGTCTCAATCCCTTTAGCGTAACAGAAACCTGATCGTGATCCTCTGTTGTCAAGACTTTTGGAAAATGAAAAAACAGAAAATAGTTAATTTTCAAGTTTTTTCAATTATTTTTGCAAAAGATTAACTTGATTTTGGAAGAGAAACTTACTTATAAGTGGAATATTTTGCAAGTCTTCATTAGACATGATATACCTTAACAGATGTGCATCATTGGACATAATAAGATTAACCTCAGCAAGTATAATATCAGTACGAGGTCCTTCAGAGTTTAAGACATCAAAGATTTCTCTCTCTGACCACACTGCAGCTGCTGCAAAACATCAACAATAATTCAATAAAGGTTGAACCCCAATCTTGAGGGCCCCACCGCCCTGCCCCTAGAGCTTTGTGAGGGAAGTAAATCGTGGGATGTGCCCCAACAAGTCAGGGAACAAGAGCTGTCTGTACACTGTGTCTTCAATGAGTCCAATTTTATGTCTTAGGAATCGAACTCTCACACTACTGCTGCCAACAAGGCGTGAGATAACCTCATTCCTATCCTTTGCACCACAGGGCTATGCCCTGGAGGGCAACAATAATTCATTTCATATAGGTAACATCGACTATATGCCACCGGACAATATCAAGAAAGAAAAGGAGGTATGCTGCATGGTAGACGTGACCATAAAGCATTTTTCCCCCTCCTAAGAAGAAACATAGGAGAATGTGCACCAAATATTTTGTTTTAAGATATTCGTCTAAACTACGAAAGATTTTTCTTCGCGGGGTGTTTGCATTTACATCAAAATACACATTTTTGGCAAGTTGTATATTGTAAATAGAGTGAGGGTATTTTCGTAGTGAGGGGCAGACCAAAACTAAGGCGACTATAAAATGGAATTTATGTAGTCAACCCCAAATTTATTAGAATACGCCTTGCTGTTATAACAGTACTTGTCCTCACTTTCCCGGCACTAATATATATAGCACACACATCACTTACCACTGTAGCATTTTCGGGAGACAAGTAAAAAATCGAAAGAAGAACATAAAATTGCAATAGAAACATTATTACCCTTGTAAGAACATTGGCAAAGAAGGGCCAGTATTTGTTGACAACTTTCTGCATTGAAGTCGCACAGTAAAATTCTAACTTTGCTTCTGTCAATATGATGATGAACTTTGATGGTGGTGCCCGTCCCCTTGTCCATTTTGCTTGGAAAATTCAAATCCTTTTAGCGGAAAACTATGAACTGCCCTACAAATTTTATAATGTTTTGTATTCCCAACAACCCCACATGTATGTTGGGAAAATATCTTGATTAAATTCATATCCAGTCCGTCCAATAAATAGGTTGGTTTACCAAATTCTAAGGGCAAGCCTAA
>NW_019238969.1:0-1876 GCF_002742605.1 Olea europaea var. sylvestris
TCGCGACGGTGTCGAAATCGATCAAAATTGGCAAGTTGATCGGAAACAGCCCGCGAAATTGGACTCGGGGCACAGACTCGTGAACATGGGATTTTAGCCAAATTCCTTCATTTCGGCTTCCGAATAATTAATTTCCTTATTAATTATGTCAGTTTGAAAAAGTGTTGGACAGAAAATTAAGAAAGAAAAATCGCACCTGGGGCAATTTTGTCATTTGGCGCGACGGTGTTGGAATGGGCTGAAATTTGGTAGGTCAATTCAAAACGGCGCGAGAAATTGGACTTGGGGCACAGACCTGGGATTCATGGGATTTTAGCCAAATTCGTTCGTTTGGGTCTCCGACTAATTAATTTCCTTATTAATTTTGTCGGGCTAAAGAAGTATTAGACAGAAAATTAACAAAGAAAAACCGCACCAGGGGCGATTTTATCATTTTTCACGAAGGTGTCGGAATGGGCCGAAATTCGGCAAGTTGATTGGAAACGGCCCGCGAAATTGGACACGGGCCACAGACTTGAGATCACGGGATTTTAGCCAAATTCTTTCGTTTGGGCCTCCGAATAATTAATTTCCTTATTAATTTTGTCGGGCTAAAGAAGTATTAGACAGAAAATTAACAAAGAAAAACCGCACCAGGGGCGATTTTATCATTTTTCACGAAGGTGTCGGAATGGGCCGAAATTCGGCAAGTTGATTGGAAACGGCCCGCGAAATTGGACACGGGCCACAGACTTGAGATCACGGGATTTTAGCCAAATTCTTTCGTTTGGGCCTCCGAATAATTAATTTCCGTATTAATTATGTTCGGTTGAAGAACTGCTAGACAAAAAATTATCAAAGAAAAACCGCTCCGGGGCAATTTTGTCATTTGTCGCGACGGTGTCGGAATGGGCCGAAATTTGGCAGGTTGACTGGAAACGGTCGGCAAAATTGGACTCGGGGCACAGACCCAGGATCACAGGATTTTTGCCAAATTCCTTCGTTTGGGCCTGCGAATAATTTATTTCCTCATTAATTATGTTAAGTTGAAGAAGTGTTGGATAGAAAATTAACAAAGAAAAACCGCACAAGGGACAATTTTGTCACTTGGCGCGACGGTGTCGGAATGGGCCGAAATTTGGCAAGTCGAATGGAAACGGCGAGCGAAATTGGACTCGAGGCACAGACCCAAGATCATGGGATTTTAGCTAAATTCCTTCATTTTGGCCTCCGAATAATTAATTTCCTTATTAATTATGTCAGGTTGAAGAAATGTTGGACAGAAAATTAACAAAGCAAAACCGCACCAGGGGCAATTTTTCATTTGTCGCGATGGTGTCGGAATGGGCCAAAATTTGGCAGGTTGATTGGAAATGGCCCGCGAAATTGGACTCGGGGTACAAACCCGGGATCACGGGATTTTAGCCAAATTCCTTTGTTTGGGCCTCCGAATAATTAATTTCCTTATCAATTATGTCAGGTTGAAGAAGTGTTGGAAAGAAAATTGACAAAGCAAAACCACACCTGGGGCAATTTTGTCATTTTTCGCGACGGTGTCGGAACGGGACGAAATTGGACAGGTAGATTGGAAACGGCCCGCAAAATTGGACTCGGGGCATAGACCCGGGATCACGGGATTTTAGCTAAATTCCTTCGTTTGTGCCTCCGAATAATTAATTTTCTTATTAATTATGTCAAGTACAAGAAGTGCTGGACAGAAAATTAACAAAGAAAGACCGTACTAGGGGCAATTTTGTCATTTGTCGCGATGGTGTCGGAATGGTCCAAAATTTGGATGGTTGATTGGAAACCGCTCACAAAATTGGACTCGGGGCACAGACCTAGGATCCCGGGATTTTTGCCAAATTCCTTCATTTGGGCCTCCGAATAATTAATT
>NW_019238970.1:0-1003 GCF_002742605.1 Olea europaea var. sylvestris
CGTATTGAAGAACGTGCAGCTGCAAATTTGGATTGACGACGTTCGAAGAATTGAGCATAACTTTTGTAGACGGTGTCCATTTTTGGACCATAAGTAGTTATCGAAAATGTAGCGACCGTTGTGGGTTTAGCTCACTATTTCGTAATGACGTATCAGGGTTTTCGTCCTTTTTTTGAATAACGACCACTCCCATATTTTTAACGCTTGGATTTTCGACCTTCGAAGAAATGAGCGTAACTTACGCAAACGGTGTCCGTTTTGGGCCCATAAGTACTTTTCGGAAATGTAGCGACCCTTTTGGATTGAACTCTCAACTTCGTCATGACGTATGAGGGATTTTGACCCTTTTTTGAAGAACTTGCAGCTGCATATTTGGATTGACGGCGTTCGAAGAATTGAGCATAACTTTTGTAGACGGTGTCCATTTTTGGACCATAAGTAGTTATCGAAAATGTAGCGACCGTTGTGGGTTTAGCTCACTATTTCGTAATGACGTATCAGGGTTTTCGTCCTTTTTTTGAATAACGACCACTCGCATATTCTTAACGCTTGGATTTTCGACCTTCGAAGAAATCAGCGTAACTTATGCAAACGGTATCCGTTTTGGGCCCATAAGTACTTTTTGGAAATGAAGCGACCCTTTTCGATGGCACTCACCACTTCGTCGTGACGTACGAGGGATTTTGACCATTTTTTGAAGAACTTGCAGCTGCATATTTGGGTTGACGGCGTTCGAAGAATTGAGCATAACTTTTGCAGACGGTGTCCATTTTGGGACCATAAGTAGTTTTCCGAAATGTGGCGACCGTACTGGGATTTTCATCCTTTTTTTGAATAACGACCACTCGCATATTTTTAACGCTTGGATTTTCGACCCTCGAAGAAATGAGCGTAACTTATGCAAACGATGTCCGTTTTGGGCCCATCAGTACTTTCCGGAAATGTAGCGTCCCTTTTGGATTGAACTCACAACTACGTCATGACGTATGAGGGATTTTGACCA
>NW_019238970.1:1342-1876 GCF_002742605.1 Olea europaea var. sylvestris
GCCCTTTTGGATTGAACTCACAACTTCATCGTGACATACGAGGAATTTTGACCATTTTTTGACGAACGTGCAGCTGCAAATTTGGATTGACGGCGTTCGAAAAATTGAGCATAACTTTTGCAGACGGTGTCCGTTTTGGGACCATAAGTAGTTATCGGAAATGTAGCGACCGTTGTGGGTTTAGCTCACGATTTCGTAACGACGTATTAGGGTTTTCGTCCTTTTTTTGAATAACGACCACTCGCATAATTTTAACGCTTGGATTTTCGACCTTCGAAGAAATGAGCGTAACTTATGTAAACGGTGTCCGTTTTGGGCCCATAAGTACTTTTCGGAAATGTAGCGACCCTTTTGGATTGCACTCACCACTTCGTCGTGACGTACGAGGGATTTTGACCATTTTTTGAAGAAGTGTAGCTGCATATTTGGATTGACGGCGTTCGAAGAATTCAGCATAACTTTTGCAGACGGTGTCCGTTTTGGGAGCATAAGTAGTTTTCGGAAATATAGCGACCGTTGTGGGTTTAGCTCATG
>NW_019238971.1:0-12088 GCF_002742605.1 Olea europaea var. sylvestris
TCATACGATGATGGCTTCAAATGAAAGCGCTGACACGAACTGTGTTGAAGAGTTGCTAGTGACAGGCCAGTTCGAGCGACGTAAACCTTTTTACTTTTTCGCATGTCAGCTTCTGGCCCATAAGCGTACCGTGACATGCTCGCCGTCGTGAAAGGCACGGACGAGAAATTTGAGTGGATATTCAATGATCGGGAGAAGTAATTATGCCAGATATTGTGTTTTTATTTTTTTATTTCCTAGACCTATCTATACGAAAACTGTTGTAATATTCCCATGCACTTTTATCCACTTGTTCATTATGACTTCGAATATGGTAGATGCTGGTCAATCTATTTCCGCGTTTGGCACTAAGGCAGGTAAAAAAAGAAAACACAACGCTTTTCTATGCACAACTATGAGGCCTAATTGCCCCTGAGTAGGTCATCATGTTCCAAAGTTTTCCCTATCCTGCCAAATTTGTCAAATTGATGTAAATTGAACATTTTGTGCTTGAGACGTATTTTTTCCTATTACTTTTTGTTTGCCCATCTCGATGAGTAGTATGAATTCAATTCAATAAAAATTTAATCAAATACAAGGGATAAATTGAAATATATGGACTGTTTCCCTATTTTTTCCTCCAGCTTGAAATATAGAGAAAATCATGGGCAGGAAATTGGAAGGTTTCACAATTGCAGGGCAATACAAAAATTGTACACTTTGTTTTATTAGACCTGAAACTTTATCTGTCCTATGCTTTTTGTACCCTTGTTTCCTATGTTTTTCATAATTATAATTTTCCTTTCCAATGCATGACCATGCTTTTTCTAAAAACATTGCTAAGATCTGAAACTTTAACAACATTTACGTACACGATAAAAGTGCTTGTAACATGTGGTAGATTACTTTTACTTTCCTGCACGTTAAGTGCTTGGATTAGTTTATTATATTATTTTGCTTATACGTTCAACGGTATTAATACATTGATCCCTGATTTTATTTTACTTTGTTACGTGAACAAATATGTAAATTTTCATGAAGTTCATATATAATGTCCTTTATCAACATGTATCTAATTACAATTATATGTATATAGGAGGTTACCTGAAATAATTTTCTTTATTTTGATATATGAAACTGATGAATCATTGGATTTCCCTTTGGTACAATAAGTGCTCGAATGCAGTGACTTTGCCATTTTAGTATAATAGTTCAAGTGGCTTATTTTTCAGTTTGAACATCAATGAGAGCAATAGCATTAGGATGTGTGCACAATTGTTTCTCTGGTTTGGGATGAAGATTAGAATAATTTTGCAGACACCATTGTTCTATCAGTTTGTGCAAATGTGACTTTTCAGCTTAAGCAAGAATCAGATTCCACCATACGCACAGTTCTCGAGCCACTATTCCTGGGTCAAAAAATGCAGTAGCACAATGTGTTAAAATTGCAGGCACCAAGGAGTAGGTGCATGTGATATGGTACTAAGGATGCACAGGTTCTATAAATTCATACGGATCAAGTAGGAGGGAGCAATGTGAGGAGCTTTGGAGGTACTGTGAGGAGGTCACAGTGCTTGCAACTGCTTAAATCATACACACTGTCCTTTTTACATTGTTCCAAATGTTTGGCCTTGCGAATGATCGTAACTTCTGCTGCATTTTGCAGCCACACTTTGATTCGGAGGACGAACTAGAAGATGACCTGTTCCTGGCTTCTTTGGCAGCAGATGCAACGGCATGGGTTTCGTATTGTAGAATCGCCAGCAGTGACGCACATGAGTATTATCGCAAGTAGCGACGTCGTATCCAACGATTTCCATTCGTAAGGAACGATCACATATTCATGCTAAAGGCAATGAGCGAGAATGGACAGATGTGCTTTCAAGAATTTCTTATGTATCCCCCGATACTACGACATTTTGCACATGTTTTGCGGGACGAGCATGGCCTGCGCAGTAGTCAGCAGGTTTACATCTATGAGCAAGTCGGTATGTTCTTGTGCATATTAGCACATGGGAAGGGATATCGTCAGGTGAATACGTTATTCAACCACTCGCTACAAACCTTCTGTCACTACGTAAAAGAGGTCCTATGCGCGATCATTTCGTTGTCAACGCGTTCGATACGGCCGAGTCAGAACTACAACGAAGGTTTGTCACCACAAAGGCCCAATTTGCCAAGCACCTACTGTTCCAAGATTGCATTGGTGCTATAGACGGGACGCATGTTAGAACGATACTACCATGGAACGAGCGTATGCACTTCATAGGACAAAAAGGAGTGTTGACCCAAAATATACTGGCCACAGGCAATTTCAATTTATGTTTCACGTTTGTGCTAGCAGGGTAAACTGGGAATACGCACAATGCTCGACTACTTGCGCGTATCATCCACTCGTCGGACATTCATTTCCCACTTCCAAGTCCCGGGAAGTACCATCTGGTGGATCAGGATTTGCTCATCAGCCTGGGTATATAGCCCCGTACAAAGGTTCGGACATACTGTATCACTTTCAACAGTTTCACGATGAGTGAACGGGATGGCATCGTCTATTTTGTAACGCTCGGGAAAAGTTTAACTTCAGACACTCGTCCTGTAGAAATGTCATCGAACGTGCGTTTGGTGTATGGAAAGAAAGATGGAAAATATTGGACCGTATGCCTAGCTACCCATTCCGAACGCAAGTTGCTATTGTCGTGGCCACAATGGGGATACATAATTTCCTCCAACAATTAGGAGTGGTGGATGAGGCGTTCACAAGAGCAGAGGAGGATAAAGATGCGGCAAAGGTGGAGCTACCGAATGAGGATGACGAGATACAGGTTGAAATGAATGCACGGACTTGCAGCGGAGTGAGTGGGACAGACTTTGGGACTACATGGCACAACAGCCGTGATTGAGATTCGGTGTGTTAGAGTTTCGATGTAGTAGTCGTGAAATTGTTTTTCCTTTTTTCTCCTATTGTTGTGCGAGCAAAGGTACCCATCTGTCTAAACGTAGAATGCACGCTAGTTTGCGTTTCGCACTCGTTGGATAATATTTATATGTGTGGTTTTAATTTTTACACCATTGTCATCTCGATATTTCAGTGCTTAGATAAAAGCGCTTGTTTGCGCCACATTGTCCGTGTATTTTAATGAAAAAAATGACCTTTACACCCACCATTACATTTTGAAGCATTTACTAAAGTTGGACATCCATATTGGCAAGCAAGCTATATTTTTTTTATCATTATGTCAACAACTAAAATGCTAACAGACCTTCAAAGCAAAAATTAATTTAATTACCTTGCAAAAAATACAAGTGAACTTTGATCACTGCATTCTCTATCTAAAACAGCAACACAATTTCAATGCCTACGTTGAAAAGAAATTATAAGCTAGGACATAAAAGAATAACTAGAAATAAAATCTTATATCAATAATAAACAAAACTCTCAACTTTTTCATAAAATTCCTTAATTATACATGATTTCCCTGTACAATTGCAAAGAAGCACGTCCCCATTATGATTAGCTACTAACAAAAATTAAATCCCTTGAGTTTAGAGTCAATTAAATCACATGTCTTGCAGTTTTTGTTTACAGTCACTGCAAAACATAATTAATCAAAAATTGTACTTTAAACAACAAATTCACATGATAACGAAGCGTGATTATATTTAAAGATGGAATAATGTGAATAACTAGGACGTACATTATTTCTTTACATTTGTCGTGTAGTTATCGAGATTACATGGCTACATGTCTTGACACTTCATATTACATTTGTCTTAAATGACAGTACGAGCATGAAAACACGTACATATAGCAATGAACGACTTTTCATGGACACTGTTGCCAAAATAAAATCAACGATCACATAATCAAAGTGCAGCTACCCACTACGACTTTTTCACTATCGAGAATGAAGAAAGTACTCGTTTTGACAAAGATCTACAACAATCTTTCGTCTGTATAGTGACATCCTGTCCACTGAAACTGTTTCTATTGGATGCCCTAGAACGAAGTATTCTATATATTTGAGTACAAACATTACGCAATTTGGCCTTTGCAAGAAATGCTTTAATGTTAGTCTAATGTGGCATACACGAGAACCTAACAACGGTAGTAAATAACAAGAGTTGTAATGCTCACCCATTGTTTGCACATGGTAGATAAGGTATAATCTCGTGCTTCATTCGTTCATTGCCATGTTTATTTATATCTCATCTGGTGGAAAGGGATAAACACTGTAATAATCCTTGAACCATAGTGCATGTTGTTTTTGCGTGTGCCTTGATTGTATTTGGTGTATGAACATTATTGCTGCAGTCGTATATCTGAAATTTTCATTCAGGAATATTGACCATAAAAGATAACATTCATTGTCAAGATATGAGTTTGGAATTAATAAATACTTGCACCCCATCCACGAACGATCATCTACAGGCAATCTACCATTGACATAGTCTTGTAGGCGAGTTCCATCCGGTTCACTTATTTGGTTTCCCATTCGAAAGTCCAATTGTCACCTCATTTGATAAGAACACTCTTCTTCGAATTGAAAATCCAAAATTGCATATTGTTTATTGATGATAGTACAACCTTCATTCATACGCCGCCTCAGTGACTTCAGCTCCAGTTCAATATACTAATGAAATAAATACATGTAACATATATTAGACATATCAACTACGAAATCAAATTGATTGTGATTGTCAACCTTCCCATACCTCAATATTCAGATCATTTGTCGGATCTATTAACATTCTCAGCATGTCCCTTCCGTAGACATTCTCACTACCATCCTCCAAATATACACTGTGTATAACATAATTTACATTAGTATCAAATAAATCAACAGAGAGTTTTTTGGCATTGCCGTAATAATGTTTAGCATTCGAACTAGTAAGAATGAGTTAACTTTGTTATCCTGGTTGATCTGTCGCTATAAAATCTCTAATTATTTCGTATTTTTTCATGTCATGGTCTTCTAAGGGACGACCTGTCGATGACGAAAATTGTGTGTACTTCCTCTTCTTTTCCCTATCTCTTCTCCACCTTTCAACACGTTCGATTTGTTGAGACATTGACGTCTCCTGTGGGTGATCTGTTGGATTTGGACTTGCATGGGGAGGAACATCTTGCTGCATGGAACCTATAATGACTTCCATGTTGGATTCCCAATTAGATAATATGTTCTGCATATTCTCATTCTGTTCTTCAATGTATGATCTCACGAAACATAAACTGGTATCAACATAACACCGCATATGCTCTTGTTGCCGTTGGAATAATTCTTCTTGCCTTTGGAAAACTGCCTGATAATCGGCTTCTTGTTTTTGCAAATCCTGGGCAATATGACTGTGAAAGAAACTAGATAGAGAATTATTCATGTACGAATGTATACCATATTGCATGTAATCTTGCAACGATTTGTTCAGTTTTTCAAACAACAGCTTTTGGTTTTCAAAGATCGCATGGTTTAAGGCTCTTGATTCTTCAACAGATTCTGCCTTCAAATTGCCACATAGACCGGACATATCTAGGGATGTCAACGAGCCGAAATTCTAGGCTCGGCTAAAATATTCGAGCTTTTTTTCTGGCCCGAGCCAAGCTGAGCAAAAGCTTGGCAAAAAAATTAGGCTCGACCCGAGCTTTTAGCTCGGGTTTTGTTTGGTTTTGGAATTTTTATTTTTTTTATTGAATAAAATGGCAGTAGGTTTCTGCCTTGTTTGGCAGCACCTGCTGCCCTATTTCTGGCAAAGGCGGCATGCTGCCTTTCTATTTTATTTTTTTTTTAATTTTAATTTTTTAAAAATATATGCTCCAAGCCGGCCAGCCACACGGGCGGGCTTGAGCTTTGCCCGTCACCTAAAAATGGGGCTTTGCCCGAGCCTCGAGCCGAGCGGGCTCGAGCTTTTTTTAAGCCAAGCCACGGGCCGCCCGAGCCGGCGAGCTTGATTGCCATCCCTAGACATATCTGATATCGTATGCTGCCTGTACATATCCAACATCTCTTCCATACGGTCTTCAGTTACATATTTTGAGGCACCAAAAGCAGAATTAGGCCCAACTCCAGTTGAAGTTCTCGATGTACTTCGATTTGTCGTTTGTCGCGCACTGATGTAATATGGTATTGGTTGTGCTACATTCTCCAATTCTCTATTGACAATAACATCTAATATACTATGTTCATTGTCAGCTGGCAGTGACAGTGTTGAGTACCACGGTGTTTGTAATTCTTCTTTCGTAGGTTGCAGTACTACTAGAACTTCGATTTGTAATCATCACAAACTATTGAGATCAAATTTTTGAATTTCGATTTTTACCAATTTAATGCGAACGTCATTCTACATCGGAATTAAAAAATTCATGCGTCTTCAGTATCCAAAAATACCTTTACAACCGCTTCCTTCAGTATTGTATCAGTCCTCCACTTGTATATTCAAGGACTCTGCACTGTTTTGTATCTACGGCGTCCAAACTTTTGCCTGATCTATGGAAATGTTTCATATATCCAAAACTGCAACATAATTACAGATAAATGTCGATGTATATAATCTATTTTTTTACGAAGAAATTACACGAAATACGGGAATAATTAGAATAGGAACAATATACTTAAAATGCAAATGGATAGCCTTATACTGCATACTTACATTCTGATTCTTGGTTCTGTTGCATCCTTAGTATTCTTTCCAATTGCGACTCTTTCAATGAATTTAACAAAACAAAATATGCTTTACGGCCCCATAAATACGTAAAGAACTCATCAAGATGTTCAACTATACCCAAAGTTCTATAATCAATTTGTCTTGAAATCAATTCCCACACACACTGCACCAACATAACTAGTCTCAATTTAAATTTATCTTTTTCGTCTTCACACATGTGAAAAACTTCAAAAAGCATTCTATTGCTAATTCTTTTTACACCATTGAAGTATTGATTTCTAAAACGATCGTTACTATATTCAATTTCAACGGATGGTTCATGGCAAGATAGTCCCGTAATTAGACAAAATTCTTGCATGCCGAACCTGGCAACATGGTCATCTAACCGTATCCAAAATTTATTATTTTTGCCACAATATACAAGTCGCATTATAAATTCGTGTACCAACTTACTACTAGTTGTTCTTCTTCTTCTTTGAAAATAACTCCGTAAATAAATTCATAAAAATTACTACACAATAAAGAACATTATTGATTGACATCTATGAAATCTACAAAATCTTTAATGTATTCACGATTTGGATACTGAATGATGGTAGTAGAAAACCATTGATATGGAGAAAGAACGTATTCTAAAGACATTTGCTTAAATATACAACAATTAATATTTTCATACAAATATATAGTAATTTTTTTTTTTTAAATCTTGTAAACTAAACATACTTAAAATTAAGATTCTTAAACGAATAAGGACATTTGTTTTACACATGTGTAAGCAAAACAAACCACTATAAAGTGTAAAATTATAAGAATTAATATTTTCAAGCAAATATAATATTTAAAAAAAAACCAAATATACAAAACAAACTAAAACGCGTAAAATTGTCAACAATAATATTTTCAAATTAAAAAACCACAAGTAAAACCTGAAAATAATAAAAGAGAAAAAGAAAAAGAAAATAAAACATCACACATGGAGACACTTCTCTGTGTCACGGATGTGTGTGTCGCCGTGACACAGAGGCACTGCCCCCCGTGTCACGGAGACGCAACGAGACTTGCATTGTCTTCGTGACTTGACAAAAGGAGACGATTTTTTCCCATAGAATTATAGTCTCATAATTCTCGTATCACGAAGATATTTTTTTCTTCGATGACTTACTAGTAATTAGCACAAATTTTGAATACCATTTTTTATTCGCTTACATTTTTCAATCAAATGAGCACTTTTCTTGAGTGTGGAGACACTTCTCTGTGTCACGGATGTGTGTGTCGCCGTGACACAGAGGCATTGCCCTCCGTGTCACGGAGACGCAACGAGACTTGCATCGTCTTCGTGACTTGACAAAAGGAGACGATTTTTCCCATAGAATTATAGTCTCATAATTCTCGTATCACGAAGATATTTTTTTCTTCGACGACTTACTAGTAATTAGCACAAATTTTGAATACCATTTTTTATTCGCTTACATTTTTCAATCAAATGAGCACTTTTCTTGAGTGAATGTGTGAAATGCTTTCCAAGTAAATGTTTTGCAGAATGAATGTTACCAATGAAACTATAGTTAAAAAGTGTGAAGAGTGAATGAACGTGAAATGTGTGGATGGGGGAGTAAATGTGAAGATAGTGAGTGATTGTGAGAAGGAGCCTCTAGCTAAAAGTGTGCATGTATGTGACAAGTCCTTGCTAATTGTGTAGAAAGAATTAAATGTCAGTAAGAAATTTGTTATGTTATAAATAATTGAGAGAATGATTTTGATAGATTCTGTATGTGAATATATCCACTCCTTGTTGTGTTGTGAACTTTATTACAGATTCAGATATCTAGCAATAGGTTTTTTACACATCAATATTGTCACTTGTTGTGTTACAATAATTGGAACGTTTCGACAAATTTTAAATTTTTTTAATTTATTAAAGCTAACCGAGTTAATCAAAGTTTCTTTATATGTATAGAGAGATGTAATTGCATTACAAGAACCAAAACAACTCCCACATTTTGATCATGTTTGTGGTGTGTCTCTATCTATGCATTGGCATTTTATTGTGTTCTCGACATTGGAAATATCATTATTGATGTTTGTAAATCAAATAACTCGACAGGTGACGTGCGTATATCAACTCTCAAGGTTGCATTTCGTGTTCCAGAGTGCTATACGTTTGTGACATTTCTCGAAATTAAAAATATATAATAAAAACAAAACGAAATAGACAAAAGAAAGTTACATATATAATTAAAATAGAAATAATTTAATTTTATTATAAACAGAAAAGAAAATAGTTACGACAACAACATCCAATACGGAGATGATAACTGCCCAAAATGATACACCAAAAATTTTACGTCATGGTAACTGCCATTTATATGGGGGCCCATTTGTACCAATTATATGGGGCATGATATTGTTAACTAATGTTGGGGATTTGAATTCCTAGAAAACATGCTTTCTGCCACTTAACTATTCATCAATAGGAGATCACGTGCGAGGAGTAATAATTTGATGAGGACAAAGCAAGGGTAAATTTGTCGTTTGGCACCATTTGACTTCAAATGAAATGATAAAATAAGGCTTGGGCCCCACTTGGATGTGATGGGAAGAATGCATCTTTCAAATTAATGGCTAACAAAGAGGGGCTTAATTTTATAATATTATTATTAATATTGAGTTATCTAATTTTTGTATAAACAAAATTTAAATCACGGTAACTTCCACAATATGAAAATTTCCCCATGTTTTTCTATGACCCGCCTCAAGGTCAGATGGGCTTAAATGTTGAATGCATTATTGTTTTAAATTTCCTGCAATTATTGTGATCTATTTGGCTAGTTTGCACAAATTTACAGTCTATATTGTCAAGTTCTGAACATCCCATTCATGAATGTGTATTCAGCCCGATCCACTTTAACACCAAAGAAAAGTGGCAGTGAAGCAAGCTCAAAGTTCGAACTCCAATAGGTAAGTCAAAGTGTAGCTTCGTTTAAGCTCAACTTAAGAATATAATTTCAAGTTACAACAATCTTCTACTTAAAATGGGGAAAAGTTTAAATATTTCTGTTTTCTTGAGCGTTGTAATCACAATGTTAACGTGAAGTGGAGAGATTTGTAAGGATCAAGGACGACATCAACGTGGGCCCTTGAAGCTTGAGAAGAATTATTAATTATATCATAATTTGTGAAAAACATCCTGACTACAACAAATGATTCATCAAGGAAAGCTCCCTGTAAATCTGAAGCAAATGAGCACAAAAAGACTATCAGTACATCTTCTGCAGCTTGTTCTCTTCTATTTGTTGATCTTCTTCAAATTATTGGATTCAGCAACATCTGCAAATGGAGTATTATCATCATCGCCAGAAGAAGAAGAAGAAATAGAAGCAGCAATTGGATATGGCTACAGCATTCAATCTGTGATCGGCGATTCATCCGGGAAGACGTTGACTGCTCATCTTCAGCTCATCCAAAATTCCTCGATACTCGGACTTGATATTCAATTCCTCACCCTCACTGCCAGGTAAATAAACTTCTTTATCTCAGTTATTCAACGTCAATTTCTTCACTTCTAAAATCGATATTTAATTCAAGGAGGAGTTCATTCGATGTGAATAGATTAGATTATTACTTTTCTTACAAGTCAAATTATTTATATCTATGAAACCACTTATTAGAGTATGCCAATAACCTTCGATATCATAAAGCATTAACATGAGATTTGAGAATGTTTATTAAGCTTAAAAGTAGTCAAATTTAAGTAAATTTTTATTATCAAGTTTGAGTAATAAAAGGTTATTTGACTAAGTTTTTATAAAAAATTTAACAAATTTTGATAAAAATAGATAAAACGTGTAATTGAAAAGTTAATAAAAATTATGAATCCATCAAATATGCAGCAGAATTGAAGTTTGATCAGTTTAGTTAATAAAATTTTATCAAACACTCTGGAAATTACTTTAGTTAACTATTTTTTAAAATTTAAGTAAATGAAAATAATTTATTTATTTACTATTGCTCTTTGATTTGCCTACAGCTTCGAAACGAAAGATCGTTTAAGAATCAGAATTACGGATGCCGACAGTCCAAGATGGGAAATCCCACAACAAATCCTCCCCCGCCAATCTCAATCCCCACTCCGACGTTCCCTCGTGGGAAACCACCCTTCACCACCTCAAAACCACCGCCTTTTCCTCTCAGACCCCACCTCGGACCTCACTTTCACCCTCCAGAATACTGCCCCATTTGGTTTCACCGTCAGCCGCATCTCCTCTGGCGATACCCTCTTCAACACCACCCCAGTAAACCATCGACCCAGCACATACCTCATCTTCAAAGACCAGTATCTGCAACTCTCCTCCGCATTGCCGCCCCACACCTCAAATCTTTATGGCATTGGGGAGCACACAAAGAGCTCGTTCAGGCTTCAGCATAACCAGACTCTTACCCTGTGGAATGCCGACATTGCCAGTGCCAAGATTGATCTCAACTTGTATGGATCTCACCCTTTCTATATGGACGTTCGGTCCCCTGGTGGGATCACTCATGGAGTTTTGCTGCTCAATAGTAATGGCATGGATGTTGTGTACACTGGGGATAGGATTACCTACAAGGTGATTGGTGGAATGCTTGACTTATACTTCTTCTCTGGGCCGGGCCCAGAAATGGTTATGGAACAGTACACGGACCTTATCGGCCGCCCTGCACCTATGCCTTATTGGTCATTTGGTATGTGTGATAGTATCCGAGACTAATATATTACAACTGCTATTTTTGTTCCCCTTCTAGGGATCAGGAATCAGGGTGTTTGGTATTATTTCGTTTCAGGGTCAGGAATTAGTCCATACTGTATTATTTGAAGATGATGTGATTTTAGATTGCAAAGTTGGCAATTGTTTCCAGATCTAATGTCTCATGATTGAATAGAAAGCTATGCAACTGATATTTAGTCGATTCAAGAATGCCAGCTAGAACTTGTGAAAAGTATATATATATATATATATGTCGTTTTTCTGCTAAAACACTAGTCCTTAGAACATTAGCCATCTAAGAGGAAAATATACCCTCTCAAAGAAGTACATGAAATTTGCTAACAATTACAATATCTAGCTTACTCATTTAAAATAATTGTATTTTTTCTCAAATTTTTCGTTTTTGGAAAGTCATGGGATTCAGGTTATGGGGTTGCTTCTGGCCATCACAATGCATCAATTTATAAGCTTCGCTTTTCGGGGTTTGATCATTTTATCATTATTGTACTTGGTCACGAGCCTCCAATTTCTATAATCTGCTTCCAAGTGTGACTTGAGCTCTCTCATAAGGTTCTTAAGAAAAGTTTTGCCTTTCTTCATTTCTAGGATTTCATCAGTGCCGCTATGGTTACGAAGATGTCTATGACCTTGAGAATGTGGTAGCTGGTTATTCAGAAGCTAGAATTCCTCTAGAAGTTATGTGGACAGAT
>NW_019238971.1:13434-23903 GCF_002742605.1 Olea europaea var. sylvestris
GGCGGCGAAAGATGCACGGCATTGTAAAACAATAAAGGGTGTAATTTTTCTATTTATTATTTGTGGTTTATGGTGGAGGCAGGCGGAGGTCTCGTGGTGGTGGCCCTGCGGGTGGTGCAAATTGTGATGCCTTCATTTATTTATTTATTTTGGAAAAATTTGTTTCGGAACAGTGATTTTTGGAAAATGAGTCTTAAAAAATATGGAAAAAATTTAAATTTACTATTTAAAAAAAAAAATGTGTGATAAAAAATAAATTTTCAGCTGTTAAGGTACAAGTGTTACATAATTTGCTACAAGCAGTGGAACGCACAGTGTCAAAAGCACATTTTAAAACTTTTTTATTTTGTTGTAACAAATAATCAAATACGGTGAAACCAATAACCAAAATTTCTTAACATCAAATTAAACTACGAATTATTTCTACCATTTTTCTTCTCCAACACTTGGTTCAACATCTTTTGTCTCGTTTAGTATATCATAATGTTATCGTGGACTGCAGAGATTTGTGAGGATCAACGTGGGCCCTTCAATTTTGAGAATTAATTCCTACTTTGAGCAGACTACACTAATTGATTCAGAAGAATAATTGATTAAGGAGGAAATCTCCGCCTTAAACCTGAAGCAAATGCACGGAAGAATACGACCACAACATCTTCATAATCTTGTTTCTATCTATTTGTTCATCTTCTTTACATTATCATCATCAAAGGAAGAAGGAGGTGATGAAGTAATTGGATATGGTTACAGCATCCAATCTGTGATTGGCGATTCATCGGGGAAGACGTTGACTGCTCATCTTCAGCTCATCAACAATTCCTCGATTTTCGGTCCTGATATTCAATTCCTCTCCCTCGCTGCCAGGTAATTGAACTCTTCGTCATCCCAATTATTCAACAATATTTTTCGACGGATTATATACTCAAGGAGGAGTTCAGTTTTGTTTAAACAAGCCACAAATCAATTGAATATAGAAGAACAAGATCGTATCTGTTTGGCTTAAAAAGTAGAAAATTTCATGGTTGAAATAATATTTTGTCGAAGAATTCTGCATTTAAAAAAAGTTGAAGAATTTTTTTGGATTACTCGTAAAATTATTATTATTATTTTTTGGAAAATGTTTGGTTGATAAAAGAGGGAAGAAAAAAATGAATTATAATTGCAAGTTATTTATCCATGAATTACAAAATTACTTGTTTTAGCAGCAAGAAGAGAAAAAGAAAAAGTTAAAAGACATAAATACAACAATAAATAAAAGTTAAGTATCTTTAGTGCAATTAAAAAGTTGTGCAAGAAATAAGAAAAGAAAAACATCACATTTTAATTGCAATTTTTTCAAAATAATTATATTCTGCTTCGCCTACAGCTTCGAGACAAAGGACCGTTTAAGAATCAGGATTACAGATGCCAACAAACCAAGATGGGAAATCCCTCAAGAAGTCCTCCCCCGCCAATCTCACTCCCCACT
The DNA here is from genome assembly GCF_002742605.1 of Olea europaea var. sylvestris. Classification (NCBI taxonomy): domain Eukaryota; kingdom Viridiplantae; phylum Streptophyta; class Magnoliopsida; order Lamiales; family Oleaceae; genus Olea; species Olea europaea. Next base: position 14,903 of record NW_019238971.1, read on the forward strand.
TCGCCGTTACCTCGCCGCGAACCACCCTTCCCCGTCAAAAAACCACTGCATTTTCCTCTCAGACCCCACCTCTGACCTCACCTTCACCCTCCTAAACACTACACCATTTGGGTTCGCTGTCAGCCGCCTATCCTCCGGCGACACCCTCTTTAACACCAGCCCAGTATACCATCACCCTGAAACGTACCTTGTCTTCAAAGACCAGTATCTTCAACTCTCTTCCGCTTTGCCACAAGACACTTCCAATCTTTATGGCTTAGGGGAGCACACGAAGAGCTCATTCAGGCTGCAGCATAACCAGACATTTACCCTGTGGAATGCCAACATTGCCAGTGAGACCCTTGATCTCAACTTGTATGGATCTCACCCTTTCTACATGGACGTCCGGTCCCCTCGTGGGACCACTCATGGAGTCTTGCTGCTCAATAGCAACGGGATGGATGTTGTGTACAATGGAGATAGGATTACCTACAAGGTGATTGGAGGAATGCTTGACTTATACTTCTTCGCTGGGCCCGGACCCGAAATGGTTATGGAACAGTACACTGAGCTTATCGGCCGCCCTGCACCTATGCCTTATTGGTCTTTTGGTAAGTATGATAGTTCCTTTTAGGAATCAGGGTGTTATGTTGTTTCAATTCAGGGTCAGGAATTAGTCCATACTGTATTATTTGAAGATGGTGTGATTTTAGATTGCAAAGTTGGCGATTGTTTCAGGAACTAATTTCTCAATGCTTGAATAGGAAGCAATGCTATACTGATATTCAGGCAAATCAAGAATGCTACCTAGAAGTCTGAATAGAATTTATTCATCATTTCTCTTTTGAAACCACAAGTCCAAAGAACATTAGCCATCTAAAGGAAACATACTTATTTTAAGTGCATGAGATTTGTCAACTATCAGTCTATTACAATATCTAGCTTACTTCTATTAAATGAAATGTATTTCCAAGGGCATTTCCTCAATTTTTTGGCTCCTTTATAGTCACAAGACTTGGTATGGCGCTTGCTTTTGGCCATTTATGAGCCTCACTTTTCATGGTTTGGTCAATTTACCATTATCATGCTTGTTTATGAACCTTCAATTTCTATAATGTGCTTCTTTGTCCAAGTTCTTTAATTCATTAGGTTCTTGAGAGAAGTCGTGTCCTTTCTTCATTTCTAGGATTTCATCAGTGCCGGTGGGGTTACAAAGATATCTCTGACCTTAAGAATGTGGTAGCTGGTTATTCGGAAGCTAGAATTCCCCTAGACGTTATGTGGTCAGATATTGATTACATGGATGGCTACAAAGATTTCACTCTTGATCCCATTAATTTTCCCACGGAGAAGATGAAGAAATTTGTCAATGCTCTTCACCAGAATGGTCAGAAATATGTGGTCATCCTAGATCCCGGTAAGCTCACCAATCAAAATAATAATGTACTTCTGCTCTTTGGGCACCGCTTCAACTGACAATTTCGATCAGAAATATTGACATAAAAATGTTAGATTAGTTGAAGGGGGCCTGTTTCTGCTTATTGACCATATTGTCGTAAACTGCAGGCATTAGCGTAAATGAGACGTATCCTACCTACACAAGAGGAATGCAAGCTGACATCTTCATAAAGCGTAATGGTGAACCTTACCTTGGAAAGGTTTGGCCTGGATTTACCTACTTCCCTGACTTTCTGAACCCGTCCACTGGAGTATATTGGGGTAATGAAATAAAAAAATTCTTCGAACTTCTCCCTGTTGATGGCCTGTGGATTGACATGAATGAGATAGCCAATTTCATAACTTCACTTCCCAATCCATCTTCAACTCTTGATAATCCTCCCTATAAGATCAATAATGCTGGAATTCAACGTCTCATTGGTGAGGAAACTATACCTGCAACTTCACTACATTTTAGCAACATTACAGAGTATAACGCGCACAATCTCTATGGTTTTTTGGAATCCAAAGCTACTAATGAAGCCTTAGTCAATGTAACTGGTAAAAGGCCATTTGTACTAAGCAGATGTACTTTTGTGGGTTCTGGAAAGTACTCGGCTCACTGGACTGGAGACAATGCTGCCACCTGGAGTGATTTGGCATACTCGATCCCAAGCATCTTGAATTTTGGAATATTTGGAATTCCAATGGTTGGAGCTGATATATGTGGTTTTTTTGGGAACACGACTGAAGAACTTTGCCAGCGCTGGATTCAGGTAAAATTTATGGTTATCATAAGAAAATTAAGTTAAAAAAATTGACTTCGTCTCCTGATTTTAATCTCACGACTTTTGTTAGATCTTCCTTTTCTTATAATACTTCTTGAATTAGATCCACTTATGATATATCATATTGTTTATTGTTCTTTCTCATCTTCTGTAAAGATGTGAATTATAAGAGATAAATAGGTTACCTCATACCTGGGTTCACGTGCCACTTTTCCATATATATTAGCTAGGGGCGTTCTATCCCTTCGCAAGAGACCATTCTGACAAGGATGCCATCCGTCAGGAGCTATATATCTGGAATTCAGTCACTACAACAGCCAGGAAAGTGTTAGGACTTCGTTACCGCCTATTGCCTTACTTCTACACATTGATGTACGAGGCACACTCCAAAGGCATACCTATAGCACGACCAATTTTCTTCTCATTTCCCCAGGATACAAACACCTACAACATCAGTTCGCAGTTTCTACTCGGTAAGGGGATTTTGGTGTCGCCCGTACTAGAGCCTGGAGTAGTTTCTGTCGATGCGTATTTTCCAGCAGGGAACTGGTTCGACCTCTTTGACTACTCACGTTCTGTGAATTCACAAGAAGGAAGTTATATCAAGCTTGATGCACCTCCTGATCATATCAACGTGCATATTCGGGAAGGAAACATATTAGCCATGCAAGGAGAAGCAATGACAACACGAGAAGCCCGGAAAACTCCGTTCCAACTGTTGGTGGCAATTAGCGGAAGAGAAAACAGCTCAGGGGAAGTTTTCTTGGATGATGGAGAGGATATGGAAATGGGAGGTGAAGGAGGAAAATGGAGTTTGATAAAATTTAACAGCGGTATGGTAAGGAATAGACTAATACTAAGATCTGAGGTTTTGAATGAAGAGTTTGCTGTGAATCAGAAGTGGACTATAGACAAGGTGACTTTTCTGGGATTGAACGAAAGTTTCAAGAAGATTAAAGGATATCAATTAGTTACTGGAATGGGCGTGAGAGAGAATAGACACTTGGATATAAGCATTAAAGCCAACAGCAATGGGTATGTTAATGTGGAGATATCGAACCTGTCAATTCTCGTGGGTAAAGAATTTGTGTTGGAGATTACACCCAAGAAGTGTAACAAAACAAATGCATGCTCTCAGTAATGTGCTTGTGTAAAAAGTAGATTTGTAGTAGTTTTCAATTTACTTTTGACACTATGGTAGTTGCTAATGTTGAATCAATAATTTGCTATTGAAAGCACTTTTTTCAGGTATGTTTAATGAACTAAAAATCCCCAACTTTGGGGTTGCGATGATTAGTGATTGGGCTGGGTACCACTGCTTTATCCAAATTACCCAATATGTATAGAAACTGATTCTTACCCTATGTGGAAAGATAGCAAACGTTTCCTTACAAGAGTAATGCACAATTTATGCCAACGAAAAGAGCATGAATTTTTATCAATTTCCTGTATACTTGACGCATTGTTAGTGATTCTTGAATGCAAATGTGCATGATATAATATTTACAATAGCTTTAACGAGTCTTCTAAATATTATCGTCAAAATTTCAAGTTGAGACATTAAGTTGGTAAATGTAGAAATGTACTTGGAAGGCAAATCATTTATTGCTAGTATTTCTATTAATATTCTACATATATATAAAAGAGTGAAAGTTTGGTTGGACACGAGTCACCAATATATATCGTCCTGTTTGGGTCGAACTAGACGCAGTCATATCATTTCTCAATTTTTTCATTCAACCAACCATTTCCCTTCGTTCCTCTGCTCTTCTTCATCTTCTTTTCTTTCTTTTCAAAATTAAAAAAAATTTGAATTATAATTTGTTCAATTGCACCATTGCACGTACTATTATTACGGGTTCATCAGTTCCTCGGATATCGACTTTCATTCTAGGTATTTTTGTTCTATTTTCTTAAATATAATCTAAAATAAAATAGATTGNAAAAAAAAAAAAAAAAAAACAAAAAATCAAAAGCATATAACTATTCATCTTCTCTTTCCCACCCGCACCCTAACCCTAACCCTACCTTACTCCAATACAAAACCCACCTGAGTGAGTATTATCAAGATCGTGGGGGACAAACTGGGGGTTATAATAGTGGACAGTATCCACCTCAAGGTCGAGGAACACTATATCCAAGTGCTTCAAATAGTCCGCGAGGAGCTGCTGGTGGATATGGAGCTCCAAATTATCCCCCGAGTGGACAATATGGAGTTGGTAGTCGTGGCCCGAATGCTGCGGACAGTAATCGGAACCAGTAGTATGGATAGCCGCAACAGTAACTCGAGATTGTAAAATTTAAGTGGCTGCAACCGTAGGAAGAACCGCAACAGCAGGAAGAACCAGTAGTATGGATGGTCGCAACAGTAAGAAGAACAAGCTCACCTTCAATGCAGGTAAAGTTTTGCCAATGTTTAGTTACCATCGGGGATTTCAGCCTTGCCGTGTCTCCACAATGGTGTCGTATGGGGAGAAAGGGTGAGGGTGAGGGTGAGGGTGAGGGTGAGGGTGGGGTGGGAAAGAGAAGAAGAACAGTTATGGCTTTTGATTTTTTGTTTTTTGTTTTTGTTTTTAAGTTAAATTTAAAGTTATAATTTTACTCCTTTTAAAATTGGTCAAAGTCAATTTATTGGGTCAACTAACGGTCAAACTAACAGAAACCATCCATTTGGACTTTAGGTGCAAGTTTTTTAAATGTTTGGTACTCACTGTGGCACAAACTAAAGGTTGGGCAAACTCTGCTAATAAACGAAAGGTTTGGTACCACTACTGCAATTTTCCCATAAATATATGGTCAATGTCAAAATTGAACTCTAATGTTTTCTTTTCTTTTCTTTTTTTCACAACTCAATACAACTTCTTAAGTGATATTTATTTTTTATAAAAAAACATAAATTAAAATAAATTGATTGTCTTCCAAAGAAAAACAACCAAAGCAAAGAGCCCATTTCTTAACACCCCCACGCCCCCGCCCCACACATAAATAGGTTGATCATGATTAACAGGGTGTTTTCAATTGAAATTTAATAGATTACGAATTATTATTAATTTAGTGAATTTGAACAAAATTCTATAAAATCCAAAAGAATATTATTAAATGGTGAAATGTTTAAAGAGTTTGTCAGTGTATTATTAAGTTTGAAATCCATTCAAATATCTTAAAATCCTTCTATTAAAGAAGAGTAATGCTATCCTTACTCTCTGTCTTAAATGACAATGCCGACCAAGAAGATCTCACATTCACGCATTTAATTGCTCTATCATTTCACCCACATCACCTGTCATATCCCATTGGAATTTCTCTATTTTGTACACATAATATTATCATTAATGAAATCTTTATAAATTTACCAGTTATTGAGACCATCTAAATTTTAATGGAGTTTAATACTCAATTTTTGGACACACATTTTAGTAAACGAAGAAAAATTCTATCTTTCTATGTAAAGAGAGAGAGCAATAGAGGTTTGGATTGTCGGAGCACGGCAAGTGAACAATCTGCAACATTACCTTGTGTTAATCTTAAACCAGATTCAATTATTTTTTCCCTCGAATTAATTCATAGAAAATATCAATGTTGCACCTCCACTTATGGACGGACCTCTACACATGATTCATTTTTCTTCGTGATATCGCGTTATTGAGTCCTATTTAGATAGTTTGCAATGAAGAAGATTTATTTTAGAAATGTCTATTTTGTTAACGTATAACTTTTTTCCCTCACAATTCGCATAGCATTAGAGACGCTCCAAAACACTACTCTTAACTAAGAATATCTCAAGGATACAAAGATCCTACAAATAAAAGTAAGATAAATAGAATAATTGACTTGCTCAAAAGAAAGACACAAGACGTTATATTTTTGGACTCTGCAAACATAACATTATAGTCCAACTTCATCAAATCTTTGAATCTTTAGATATGTGCCATATATATTTTAGTACAAAACCAAACTCTAACTAATTCAAAAATAACATAAGCATGTCAAAATTATTTTTTATTCAAACATTTTAACCTAGGTTTTACAAATTTATAAATAGTTTATAAAGAAAAATAGTAAGAGAAATTGTAGTAAGTTACACGAAATGTGTGAATAATAATGATTAATAGTTTGGATGTGTGATTGAAATTAATGTTTTAGTAAATTTATAAATTATTTATAAAATTGTATCCAAATGGAGGAATGGAGCTGTACTTTTAGCCTTTGTTTGATTTTGCTGAAAATTATATTTTTAATAATTTTTGATAGAAATTGATGATGCGTGATTGAAAAGTTAATAAAATTGTGAAGCCCATAAAAATATGATTAAAATTAATTGTTGATTTTGATTTGGTCTCGTAGATTTTTTGGTACTAGAATTTGTAAAATCATTTTTTAAAGGGGCATTTTTAAGAATGTTCAATTTTAAGGATATGAGTTGAAATGTGTTAATTCATTTGAATTTAGTGTCAACTTGTCTATTATACCCTTAATGAAAAGTTACATTTTGAAATGGTATTCTTGACATTTTAAATGTCGTTCTCAACATTAGATTTTTTTATCAATTTGTCACGAATTTTGAAAAGTGGCTTCCATGAGAAACTACATTAAAATAATGTTTCTCAACATTCTCGACATTTGAATACCGTTTCATCTGTCTAGAATGACATTTCATTTTGAACATAATATTTCTCTACATTTAAAAATGTCGTTCTCGACATTTTTGAATCAATGAAAAACATAGCATTTATTGTGATTTGACATGTATATTTTTTGAAATAAATATGCCAGGTTATGTGTCAAAATTTTATTGGCCAATAACAATATTACAAAAATGTCCATTTTTTTGTCTTAGTGTGGAATTATAAATTTTTAATAAGGGTATTTTGGTCTAAATTCTTCCAAATTAGACATCTTTGCAATGGTGGACATTTTTGCAAATGACTAGGTAAAAATGGATATTTTGTGAAATTTCCTCTTTTTTAAATAATGTATGATTAAAAAATAAGAAAAAAATGTATAGATCTACGTGTAAAATTATTTTATTAGAAAAATATGTGGTTAAAAGTGAATTTTAGAAAAAATAGGTCCAAACTTGAACTTAAATTTTTTTTTTTTATCAACCTTTTCAGTTTAGCAAAACATGAGCTCATATAGTAAATTAGTAAATAATGCTACTTTTACATAACGTAATTAGTTTACATATGAAGTGTCAATAAGAAAGATTTGAAGTTTTTTTTTATTTGATTAAAAAATTTCGATCCAATCATATCTCATCGTATCGAATATATGTAAATTATTATCTGTAACACCACAGTAAACTAGACGTGTCCCGAATTAAAAGGCTGATGTTGGTTTGATGGCGTAACAGCGTCATCCATGACAGAATATAACCAAAGGCCAGGTGGGGTCCAAAATTCACGAAACGACGAAATCTCGGATTCCCTAATGTTCACGGCAATCAACGGCACCGTTAATAATGGGTTGACAATTTGGTCGCTAAAAGGTGTCCCAATGACGAATGAATGGTTCCAAATTGCATGATCTGTCCACGGACATTGATATAATTGCTTACCCACAATGATCCCCAAATGTTTTTAGGCCCACTCATTATTTTAACGTCTGTAACTCTGTGGACTCATTTTAATTTTACTCTATTCTTTCTGTTTTGCACTTTTTTTTTTCATTTTCTATTATTTAATTATATAAGGGGATGGAACATTCTACTTGTACACTTTTTTTCACAACTTTTTTCACAGCACACACATGCAAGTGGGTGGGGGCCCGCGATTAAAATAATCGTGGACCCCACCTTTGTGAGAGGAGTGTGAAAAATGATGTAAAAAAAAGTGATGTACAAATATGATTTTTGATAAGGGGATAAAAGCTGGGCTAAATAAAATTTTGAAAGGCCAAAATATCGGCGTCACATTATTTTACGAGTGTGTCAAGTTCTAAAATTACATGAAATGTCAACATATATTTATTGTCACTTATGTATCTCAACCTTTTTTTTTTAAATCTAAATCCAATTCTCGATCTTCCATTAATTAATAGATTTTGCCTCTGATGAAGAGTTTCGTCCAAAAATTTTGTTACAAGAGCATAAAGACTTATTTGTCCTTTGTATTTTAAATTAGCAAAAAGAAAAACAACAACAAATAGAAGATAGCAACTAATATTTGTCCCTCATGTTACAGCACACTGCGAAATGTGTTATTCTATGCTTAAAAAATAAGAATGAGATGAAGGGTTTAGGACATAAATAGACTATGAATAAAGGTTATGAACTTTTAATTTGATTAAAATGTGATGCATTTATAATAAATTCTGGTATGAATATACCCACCTAATAGTTATTTTAATTAAAAGGTTGATTGTTTAACCATATATTGACACCATATTCTTATATCGTTATACCACAGTTTAATTGTATTAAAGGTCTTTAATTTTTGCTTATTATCACATTTATATCATCAACTTTCGTCATCATATTTTTATTTTCAATGTTTCATTATTTAGCGCATCTTGTCCCATATTATGATTTTTATTCAAAAGGTCAATTAAGAGGACACAAAACGTATTTTCCCCTCATGGTTAACTAACAAAAAAATATAATCAAAAAATAATATATATATATATATATATATCATCAACTTTCGTCATCATATTTTTATTTTCAATGTTTCATTATTTAGCGCATCTTGTCCCATATTATGATTTTTATTCAAAAGGTCAATTAAGAGGACACAAAACGTATTTTCCCCTCATGGTTAACTAACAAAAAAATATAATCAAAAAATAATATATATATA
>NW_019238971.1:28757-35005 GCF_002742605.1 Olea europaea var. sylvestris
TTTTTTTTTTTTTTTTTTTTTTTTTGGTTGTGAATTTTCGGGTGAATTTCTGTATTGGATCTTGAATCTATTTCCGTAAATTATCAGAAGAGATATGGACTGCGGTTTGAAGCATCTGATAATTTCTCATTCATCGGTAGAGGATGAAAGCATGATGGAGATGGGATATGCAAATTATGGGTATGTAATTCTATATTTTCATTCTTTCTTTCTTTTTATTTATGTTTTCTGATCTACATTTTTTTAGTTGCGTTTTTAACTTTTTGGCCATTTTTTTCTTGAAAAAGTAATTTCAGTAGCAGGAGTATATCTGGTGTTAATTTTAAATTATATTGAAAAAAATTTCGGCGGGTTGCATTACCAGAGAAGGTGTAAGATTAGAGCACCCTGTTGCAATGAGATATTTGCCGGCACTGCCACAAATTCACAATGATACAAAGGTTGAACCTTGTTATGTAAAAAAAAAATTAGGATTTTAGCAGAACTTATTTGTAGAGTATTAACTCTTGTTATTGTCAAACAGATTTCAATAGAAGTCGATCCACTTGAGCGTCATGATATTCCCTGTTATGAAATAAAAAGGGTTAGTTTTATTACTCGTCCTTGCATTTTATGATTATGTTATTGTCTATGTTAACATAATGCGGATCCAAAGAGGTGTTTGTTTTTGGTAATTTCTTTTAATTTAAATGATAAGAAGGAATTTATTTTCTCTTTTACTGAAAAATGAAAATGAAGAAATGGAGTTTCTGTCAAAATTCCAACTCTATTACTTGTCTAAAAGTGTTGTTTGATACCCTGATACTGCTTCTTATGGATAAGGGATTGATAAATACTTTGTTTTGTTTCCCATCCTCTTTTTCTTTCTCCTTTTTCTCATTGACATTGATGTTATCCTAACTGAGTCAAGAAATTTGTATTTTTTTTCTAGATATCTGTAAGAATATTCGTGTTCCAAATATTTTCCTTAAATTTCACTACACTTCCTTCATTTGTAATTAACTAAACAAACATATGATCAATAGCACGTTAGATTTTACTAATTTTGTTTTATATCTGTCTTCACGTCATCTGCTCTTTGTGTAACACGGAACAAGATAAGAAATATTTATAAAGGGAAAAAAGGGTAAGGAAAGGAAATTTTTACACTAGAGAGTGTATGCCTTCTATTCCGTTTGTTGTCAATTCTGCTATATATTCCTTCTTCCACTGGTTGTTTTTATTCTCGATAATCTTATCCCTTCCTCTTCAGTTCACTCAATAATTTTTCTTTTTATGGCAGTTATGGAGATTCTTGGCATATATTTAATTTCATAAATGCACGGAGAGTATCCTTTGTGATTTGTGGTGGAGTGATGTCAGATTTCAAGTTCTGCTTTATTGGGTACTGAATTGTGATTCTAGGTATACATTTAATGCAGGCGTATAATTTAGTTCTTGATGAATGGTTTCATCAGGAACAATCAAATTCTTGACTTTGAGCCATAAATTTCAAGAATTACTAGGGACCCATTTAACAAAATTTTTTACTCGTGAGCTACACAGATTTTCTTTGTTTTTCATTGTCTTCAATTCTGTGGAGCCTATTTATAATAGTACACCTTTTTTTCATACCACATGTAGCTCTTATATCGAGGGTCAATTACACTAAATTTGTTTGTTTGCTTTGCTCATTTTCTCATTTTATTCAGCTTATAATTGCTCTCATAAGAGGGGAATAGGACTTGGTATACAAAACTTTCTTGGGCCATTCTTCAATTTTCGTGTAGTATAATGAATCAGCAGCAGCAGCAGCAGCAAGAACAGATGAGCTCTGGCCTTACACGATATAAATCTGCACCAAGTTCTTATTTTGCTAGACTTTTTACCAGTGATGATGGATTTGGAGGAGATGATTTGGATAATATTTTCAACCACCGGGCTGCAAGTCCTGAGACAAATCGAGTTTTTGCAAGTTTCGTGGAGAGTGTCGATACCATGGATCAGAACTACTCATCCAATATAAGTAGTCGGGCCCAATCAAAACCACAATTCTTACAATCTATTAAGCATGAAATCATTGATCAGCAACTACAGAGACATGACAGCAATGATTTTTCTTCAGTTTCTCATATGATCTATCAAAGCCAATCGCAGCAGGGTTATAATTCAGAGGCTACAACTTCTGCCATGGATGATTCTTACAGTAGATCTTCGAGTTTAATCAATTCAGATCGTGTAAATGAGATGAAGTTTAACGGTGGGAGTACGAATCTCATTCGACATAGCAGTTCCCCTGCTGGATTTTTTGCTAACATGAATATCGAAAATGGTAAACTTCCTAATCTTACTTAATTCAGTTCAAGGAATTTCTTGCTTCTTTATATATCTTTCGTTATGATTAGTATCATATAATCTATAACACAGTACCGCTATTATTTTTTCGCTTCCATCTAAGTGTAAAAATGTACATAGAAGAGATGGACAAGGTTGGTTGTTTGAGAAATACAAGGAAAAATGAATGGTTTTGGCAATTTTAATATGTGATGAAAGAGCTTGAGAATGTTACTGAGAATTTTAGTGATTCACAGAGTTTGATGCAATGAGAGATGTGGGAAATTTCGGAACTGGGATTAGTACCAAGGCAGAAGCACCAATGTTCTCGTTTAAGAGTCCAATGAGTTTCTCATCCGGGCACCCTTCTTCCTCAGAAATGATGACCATCGATGAAATGGGATGCAAAACGAGTTCGGGGAAAGGAAATTTGGAGGAAGATGGTAATAAAAATGGTGGTTACATCACAAGTTTCCCAGCTATAACCCCTTGGGATGATGACAATAAGATGTTCTCTAGTGTATCAAATAATCAGGTGATGTTTTTATTATCCTGACTTGTTACTTTTCCAGCTTCTTTAATCTGATTATAAGTTATTTTCTTGATCAGAATACTGACGATCAAATCCGTCGTACAATTCCTTTGTCTCATCACTCAAGTTTGCCTAAGAATTCTGCACTATTATCCGAAATTTTATCGCAAGATTCAGCACCCTGCAAAATTAGAGCAAAACGAGGTTTTGCTACTCATCCCCGGAGCATTGCTGAAAGGGTAAAATCGCTCTAAACACCAAACATCCAGTTCTCTTATCATGTACATTTTGATGGTTATGCGTTTTTAATTTGAGCATTTTGATATTATCTCAGGTGAGACGGACTCGAATAAGTGAACGAATAAGGAGGCTACAAGAACTCGTTCCCAATATGGATAAGGTATATCCACTGCTTTAACATTGTTTTATCCTTTTCTTCTTTTCTGAGAAGTTTGGACTTAATTGATGCAGCAAACAAGCACATCAGACATGTTGGATTTGGCCGTTGATTACATTAAAGATCTACAAATGCAATTAAAGGTACATCCTAAGAGTCTTACATTACAACTTTAACATTGTTTTAACTTTCTTCGAACTTTACAGATGCTTTCAGATAATCGAGCAAAGTGTACTTGCTCGACCGAGCGAAAGACATAGATCAAAAGGCCCCAAAGCTCGGGCATGTTTCTTAACAGAAAAGCAATCAAAAGGAAAGGTAATGGATGGTGGAAACTTTGCTTCTAGTTGGAGATGGATAGAAAAAGCCATTATTGATGCCTCACATAAAGCTAAATGTAAATATATCCATCACTTTTGTTGGAAACAATAAGTGCATGATTGCTACACATGATTGAACTGTATATTGATTAAGATTTGACTCTTTTTTTTCTTAATTATAATTTAAAAGGAATTCAGCTTTATATTTAAGAGAGTAATCAAAATCCTTCTGAACGAAAAACGGGATTTGGATTTACTAATGAAATTTTCATTTGCTGAGTTTCAAAGTTTCTCTAGACACCATTTTGACGCTATCACGATGTTCATATCACCGTGCCAAACCAACCCTGTCGCTTTCATATCAAGTTGATCATGTAGTGCACACCATTCACGGGTTTTGTCTCATCAAGTGCACGGCAAATTCAATTGTCATAAAAGTTCGGATACATGCAAAATTTATATAAATGGTCGATAGCAAAATTTGAACTTAATAGCCTTTTTCAATTATATACCATAACAACTTCATAACAAAAGACACGTTTATTTATTTAAATCAAAAAGTAAAGGTAGAACATATCTATTCAGAGCGCACTTGCATTTTCGACCTCACATTTGGATGGTGATAAGAGCATTTCTCAATTTTGGTGGATTCTGAGTCACAAAAAGCCTTCCAATAGGCAAATGAAAAAAGGGGTTCATGAAAGTCAGTAATGTGGATGTAAAGAAACGCAGAATTTGAGTTTTGCTACACGTACATCGAGCTAACTCTCCGACGTACACTTTTCTCACATGGGAGATTTCAAGATTCTTTTTTTGTCGTGGAGTCTATCCCCTCATGTGAGGAGGGTGTACACCGGAGTGTCGCAAAAACTTACTTTTCCAATCCCTGTGTACCCTTTCTTCCGGTTAACCAAGTCAATCAACTGCCCGACTTTATACCGGATCCGCTTTGTCCTTCTTTATTTTCACAGAAGATATATATATATATATATATTTTTTTTTTTAAAAGTTATACGTCAGTACAAGAATTTATGAATCTTTATTTTAATCACCCCTACACTGTCATCTCCACATTAATTTAGTAGGACAAAACGAAATGCTTATTTGGCAAAGATTTTAGAGTTAATCCCCTTTACTAGAGCCACGTAGGCCCCGGCAAGGGCTTTTTTTATGAATGTGTTAAAAAGTATGAAAAAGTTAAGAGAGAATGTATTGTTAAAAATACGAGTATGATACAAGTGATTCTCAAATAATGAAAATCAAACAAAATCAGAGCTAAATATTGTTCTTGTTTGCTGTTTGGTATGGATTATAATCTCATTATAAAGGGTAAATTGTAGCAAACGGTTCTCAACTTTCACTTTTTTATAACTGTTTCCAACCTTTTTTCTGGACGACTTCCCGGCCTTCGATAAATTATAGATCTAGTGCTTGATTGCTAGTTTTTTCAAATTAATTTTATTGCCTTTATAAGTGCCAAAAGGAAGAATGTCAGGTTTACCCTTATTAATAATTGCCAAATTTAATTCAAAGGTTAGGGACCCGACTGAAATTTTCACAAAAGCGATTGGTTGCTTAACAATGTGTTACACAACTTGTCGCAACTTATCATATAATTTGAAGTAGCTAGTTTCATTTTTTATTTTTATTTTTTTGGTCCTTTTTTTTGGGGAGACAGTGTTAGTCCACAACAATGATAACAGTCCAAGGTATTTTTTACAAGATCAAAAGTTGGTTTTACTTGGTAAAAGAATTCAAGCTCGCATTAATTTATTCTTTGCTTATTTTGAATAAATACATTTTTGAGATTAATATGTGAACAGTATCACTAATATTTTAAGAAACCCTTGATTTTAAATTACTTATATCTATTTTACCATTCGAATTTATATCTTAGAAAGGATCAAAGTGTTTGAAAACCAATTAAGTAGTACACTTAAAAGTATTTTATACGCCTATATATTATAAAGTAATCAGTCAATAGAAATAACATCATGACATTGTAAAATAATATCATTGTACATAGAAGAATTACAGAACACTCACATGGGGTCCAAAAATTGTAAAAAATATCCACCCCACCCACTCTCTTGTGTGTGTTCTAGAGGCGTTCTGTTCTGTGAACCCATCCTTGTATATCAAGAATAATTGATATTAGAAACTCCACAAAAACAAATATAAGAACATTTTACGAGTACCAAATGTAGATTTATTAAAGAACACTAGCATTCATCTTATGTTAAGTACCGCTAACATTTTAAATAAAATCATTGGTGGATAAATTTATGTTGAGCCCTAACATTTGAACCAAGTAATTACCCAATAAATTTATATAAAATGAGTGCTTAACATAAGATGAACACCGATATTCATTAGAGCATTTTTGTATATTCGTATGTCATCCAGAGAAGAAAATGTTGATTTTTCTTAAAGTACAAAACCAAATCTTAAGAAATCAACATTTTCTAATATTCCAATAGAGATTTAAACTCAGGATATCAACAAGTTGAGTCGACTTGCAAATCAAAACTTGAAGCTTGGGCAGACTTGAGAAAAAAAAATTTGGGCTTTTTTTTTGCTCTAGTCGAGCCAAGCTAAGCTTTTGCTCGACCGAAAAATTTAGGCTCGACCCGAGTTTCGACTCGGGCCTTAGCTAGTCGAGCGGCGCTAGGTCAGCATATATATA
>NW_019238971.1:35071-68114 GCF_002742605.1 Olea europaea var. sylvestris
AACTACCTTAACAAGGCAGCAACTTGCCTTGTACAGCTAGCAGCTAATTTTTTTCTTTCTTTCTTTCTTTTTTTTTTTTTTAAGGTTTTGCAGTTTTTTATTATTTTACTTTTTAGGTTCGGCTCGTTATGGGAGACGCCCCAAAATGAAGCTCGGCCCAGCCTCCACGCGGTTCTACCATGCCACGAGCCAGACCAGTTTGGGCTTTTTTCGAGCCGAGTCATCTTCGAGGCAAATTGATACTCCTAATTTAAGCCACAATATCTTCTTTCCTTTCGTTACTTCAGAAAAATAGAGTTAGCCGAACTTAGCTTAAGCTAAAGCAAAAAATAAAAGTTACGCGATTAATTAAAACGATAAATTTTTTTGCACTAACTAGTTATTAAGGTCAAATTGAACATGCTGCTTCAACCGAAAAAAATCAAGACTTTCCACTTACTGATGTTGTACGAGAACTTCATCTACAGTTCTTTCCAAATATGAAAATCCTAAATAAGATTCTCTTTAAAATGGATAAAATAAAATTTTTCACTGTAGGTTGGAGAACGGGAGTAAATAATTACAAGTAAAGAAAATTCTAAATAGTCAAAACAAGTCAATTCGAGTTCACCCCTTTTTCTGTATATTTTTTAACCAGTGTTTGGTTTTAATTAGACTCTTTAACCCAGACGAATTACCATTTTCGGATCGATGTCCATAATGCTTCAATATATTGGTGAATGTATTTTTTGGCAGCCGAAGTTTCACTCGCAATCTTCAGTGGTTAAATACACTGGTGATCATTAAACTTTCAATAAAATATAAATTGAGTCACTAAACTTTAATTTATCTTAATTGAATCATTGAACTTCAATTTAGTTCAAAATTCACCACTATGTTACATGCCATCTAGAAATTGATGAAAATTTCTCAAGTGACAATCAGACCACATCAAATTCCAACGTATTCTTTGTATGACATGACAACTTATCACTATACCATATATTAGAAGTGTTGTTGTTATTATTATTTTTTTTTAAAAAAAAAAAGAAGAAAAGAAAAGAAAAAACGCTTCTTGAAACCTTTTTCTATAAAGTCATTGCTACATTTTGTTTCACTATTTTCGTTTCTAGAGTGTCAAGTAGCAACTATATGAAAGATCAATTAGGTATGTTTGATCAAGGAAAATGTATTTACTTAAAAACACAACTACCGAGAGATGTTATAGTATGGAATCTTCATTTTAGCGTTCATTTAGGCACTTGTCTATCTTTTTTATTTTATTATTTTTTTTATAGTACTAGGTGCAAGTTCGGCAAAGTCCGATTTTTTTATTTTAAATTGACCGAACATAATTTTTATCAGATTGTTACTCAAATATATTATTCACAAATTTCATAAAATCCTCAGCAACACTTAAAATCATGACAAATCTAGCACTCAAATTGCTGACTCTTAATTCAAAAATGATAGATGCAGCTTATAAAGTTCATTAATGCATTATTTATATTATATAGAGGGGAAAATACAAATTATTCTAAAAGTACAAAACATGATCTTTAAAAATCAATATTCTTTTGGCCGTCTACATGACGATATTAATGCATTAACATATTTTTTAGACCACTTATGTAAATATGGAGTTTCATAACTTTCGAAAAATACTTAGAAAAACTGTATATAAGCTAAAACAAGAATTAAAATTCAGTGAATAATTGAAACAAAAAGTAGTTAGATGACTTTTGTGAAACAATAAAAATCATTTTGACCCTAAAAATATATGCATCATAGTAAAGTCGGACCAAATATGCTGGTTCAATGGGAAAAACTACGAACCAGTCTAGAAACCAGATCGATTAAAGTGAAAAATTGCAACTCGTCAAAACAAGTCTGGTCATTTCACCTTTATCTTTTGTATATTTGGCCTGGTCTATACATACAGGGCAACATGCCCTGTACGTATAGCTTTTTCTGTATATTTTCTCACTACTGTTGCAACCTCGATTTGATATCAATTAAACACTTGAACCTTTGACCGTTTTAGAAATCGATTCTAATTTTATCTGTCTAAAATGTTGGATATGCAATCCAAATGTTCATTAAACTTTCCATAAAATCTCAATTAAGTCACACAAAATTTTTTTGTCTAAAATTTTGGGTCATTGAACTTCAATTTAATTTCAAATTCAATACTATGTCACCAGCAGTCTCTCAAATTAATGAATATTTTCTCAATTGATAGTCACACTACATATTTTTTACGCAATTTCAACATAGCATGACAAACCACCATTGTACTACATTGTAAGTGTTAAAAAAAATACGTCTTTTGTCCTTTTAATCTAAAGTCATTACTACAAAACTTAGTTTATCATTTTCATTTCTTGAGTACCATTTAGTGATTATGTAGAATATCAGCTATATATGTTTGCCAAGTGTCAACTAAGCAGTTACCATCAGCTTGAGGATGATAGCTGATAGAATTTGATAAAGGGGAGAAATTTAAAACTAAATTAGCATTGATTGACCAACTTTAAATAAATTAAAGTTCAGTGATTCAATTGAAAATTGCTCAAAGGTCAGTGATATTCCGGGGAAATTCCAGTTGAGATCAAAATTAAAGACACCGATACAAGGCTTGGTTTTTCCATCAGTAGAAGAGGAGGTACATGCATATCCACCTCTCTTCCGATTCCCTATTCGTCTTCAACACGTGCAAACTTGCTTAAGCACTTGCTTGAGCCAATTATTTTGGATTAGTAGATTTTGGAATAGTGATTTTTTAGAGAACTTGTGGTTAAAAAATATGAATTTTTTTTTGATTTACATATAAAATTATTTTATTGGAAAAATGTATAATTGAAAATGAGTTTTAGAGAAAAAATGTATTTTGGGAAATGAGGGCAGGGGCAGATGCAGAAATTTTTAGTTAGAGGGTACAATCAAACTCTGTACAAATCAGATACTTTCATCTTGATTTTGAATGATTTATATTCGACCCTAGAAAATTCATATTTACATTTAAAAAACATTTTTTCATTAATATTTTGTTCATTCTTTTTCATCCATTTGATTTTGAACAGTCATTTTATTAATATTTTACTCATCATAAGAATATGCATATGAATGTTTAAAAAAAATTATAGTATATTTAATAAGAACAATCAACTCAAGTGATCGAAAGGAAAAAATATAACCAATATTCAATCAAATAAATACAATTCATTAAATATAAGTTAAATTTGATATAATTAGTTCAAACACATTCTATGTATACAAATAGAATATGAGAAAATGCAAATTTAGGTTCTAATTAATTGAAAATTTGATTAGAAAGTGTAAATTTTTAGTAAATGTGATAATTTGTAGACAAATTTTAAAAAATTAGGAGGGTTAAAGTTTTAATAAAAGGTGTGAGGGAGAGTGTAAGATAGAGTAAGAGAAAAAAAATCAAATTTATTGTGATTTTACCCTCGTTTGATGGATTTCAAAATTGGATTTTTAATATATTTTGATAAAAGTTAAAAAATTAATAATTTTTTGAAATATGTTATTAAAATTAATTGTTGATTTTGATTTAGACTAAAATTTAGATTTCAATCGATACAAAATAGGACTTATCCATAAATAAATAAATAAATAAATAAATAAATCAAAAATAAAAAATTGTGGGGTCGCGTGGCCCCCAAGACCCCCCTTGGGTCAACGCATGAATGGGGGCTCAACAAAAACAGCTAAGTGAGTTTGTTATTTGTAGATAAATACTTGTCTATCACTTGTTTTTATCTATTTATAATTTAAATTGTTTATAAAGCCTTCACAAACATGCTTACAATGTGAGTTCATCGGTAAATGTTTCTGATTTTTATATTTTTGTTATCACTTTTACACTTAAATCCATCGACTGCGCAGGGGTTCATTTTCGTATCTTCGATTATCCAAGGGGACGAGGATGCACCTTCATCCCCATCCCGACTCAGAAATCTGTACCACCTGTCACTTGGGGGCATCAAGATTAATCCTAGTTGTCTCAAGAATATCCAATCAAAAATCCTACCATGGATGGAATCTCCAGCGGGAGCGATCCGGTGTTACGACACAGTATCTCTCAGTCGAGTTCTCTTTGCATAAGCACACCAAGATGCCCATTCTCATGCATGTGTTCCAATGGGACCGGTCCACCACGCCTAGAGACATCTCCACCAATCCCACTCCATCAAACACCTGAAAATGAGAATTGGGTGGTTCCGATATTGCCTGATTATTCCAATGAGAGTGATGGATCAGATGTTATGCATGAAAGGGATAGTGCAGGAGAAATGCTCCTTCCGGTTCCAAGATTTTGCACTTAAAAGCAACTCGGTTTGAAAATAAAATTTTTAAAAATCTTTAGGTAATTTTTCATTATATGATTTCTGATTTGTCTTTAGTTGATGTACGTAGAACGGGCTGAATTTTATTGTACAATTGTGATGTAACTATTGTAGTTATTCTTTTTACCAGAAACAAAAAATATATGCTATGCTAGTTGTTGACACGCTAAAAGTGTAGCCCAAATTGAATGGCCCAACGAATGAAGCCCAATTGAGGAATTCCCAAATCAAATAGCTCAAAAAATGAAACCTAATTGGGTAATTCAAGATAAAGGCCCATATATGGTTATTAATAAATGCAGTGGAAGCCCACGAATACAGTAACATCATCGTCCAAACTTGCAAGACGCCCAAGATCTGAGCGAATGGAGTGCCTTACAGTCGCCCAGAGCGATGACCTTATTTTCGCCCATACTTTCGAATCACCCAGGATCTTAGCAAACATAAAATATTATGGTTATCCAGGAATACAGTTATTAAAGTAGTTATTGAGCAACCTTATCACATTCGACGATTCAAGGAACCCAGTTAAAGGCAGTTGAACGACAAAGAGTAGTGGCAGCAGTTAAAGACTGCAATTCCACGACAAGTTAGTCACAATAAAGAAAGTGGATGGTTATGAAGCAATCAAACAGTTTCCAAGCGGTTTGTCACAAAGGAATCATCGAGGGAATATAAAAGGAAGAGAAGATATAGAGAGAAAAGACCCCGAATCAAACACTCTCAAACAAAGAATATGTAATTTCAATTTTCTTAGTTTAAATTTAAACATTTATTTTAGTACTCGTGTGCTTGCGCCCCTTGGAGGCATTCTGTTTAGTTCCAATTGAAAATCATCGTCAATAAAATACCCCTTTTTGGGACTTTGTCTCAAGAGGTTTGTTCCTTACACAATCGTCTGATCCCTTTTTAATTGTTAGCGACTACCTGCGCGAAACAATTTGGCACGCCCGGTGGGACCTTGGTGTTTGGTGTTGAAAATACGAAAGGTGAAACAATATGCCTCATAAATCTGATAAGGAAGCAGCAAGTCAGGGAGGAGTCCAGTCTGTGATCGAGCGATATGAGAAGCAACATAGCTCTCCACGAACAGAGGGACAGAGTCAGAACAGTCACAGTCGTTACGAACCAATGACAGAGTTGAGTCCTCGAACCATGCATGCATTACTTGGAGAACTCACACAAGATGTCGTTGAACAGGTAAATCTACGAAATATTCATAATGTGGAAAGATTTACCCAAAATGGGAATGTACATTATGACAACATGGCCAAACAACTGAATACTTTGAATGAAATAATGAATAAGTTAGTAAGCCAAAATTGTCAGCCAATTGTGCCTCTTGCAAATCACTTTCAAGCTAGGACAATAGTGGGACATAATCCCCCAGTCCTAAGTCCAAATCAAGGGATAGAACCACTTTTTGGTCCCTCTACTTCAAACCAGGGGATGGTGTAAGGCCAAATCAAAATAGTGGTAATGACACATCTAACTTGGGGGGTAACCTAAATATAAGAGACAATGTCTTAAATAATAGATAGAATACCCCACGTGTCAATGATGGAATAAATATTTAGGCTAATGGCAACAATGGCCCAAATCATGGCAACTTTGTTGCCAACCAAGGACCAAACATCAGGCCTCAGGCAAATCAACCGACCAACCAACCTGTAGGAATTCCATATAACCTTAACGTCATGTTGAGAAACCAAATTATGGAAATAGTACAGGATCAAGTGGCCTTTGGGGTACGTCCTGTCATTAGGCCGACTTACACAAAGCCATAACCTGATTGGGTAGACCAAGCATATCCATGGCCTAGATGGTATAAAGTACCAGAATTCTCACTATTTACCGGTTTAGGAGAGGTGTCTACTCTATAACACAAAGGTTGATTCACACTGCAAAGTGGTGAAGTAACAGACTACCATAAAATGAGGTTGTTCCCTAGTTCATTAATAGGAATAGCGTTCTCTTGGTTTATCAATTTGCCAGCGAACTCTGTTCAAACATGACAACAATTGGAGCAATTGTTCCATACTCAGTTTTATAAGACTGAGTCTGAAGTTACTTTGGCCGATTTGGCGAGTCTGCGTCAAATGCCAAACGAATGGGCAGAAGGTTTCCTTCAAAGGTTCAAAACAGTAAGAAGTAAATATTTTGTACCTCTGCCCGAAAAGGAGTTTGTCAAAATCGCTCAAAATTGTCTAAACTTTGATTTGAAAAAGAAATTTCAAGACAAGGAATTTCCTGATATTTTTTAATTGAACGCAAACATGATTAGGTATGAACGATTAAGAAGAAAAGAAGAGCAAATGAAAAATTCTAGTAAGAGGACTTATTATAGAGACCCAAATTTTGATGTTTATGTCATTAATGACGAATATTACGATCAAGCCAAAATGTATTTGACCGAATTGATTAAAGGAGACACATATACTTGTCCTATAATGGCTAAGCCTAGACCGTCAGGTAAAGATGAGCCTATAAAAGATGAAAACAAAATGGTTAGAACGTTCTCGTTCGATGTAACTAAAGTTGACCTTATATTTGATAAAATATATAAGGATAAACAGATAAAGTTGAGCGATAAACATAAATTGCCAAGCCCTGAACAAGTTAAGGGTAAAAAATATTGTAAGTGGCATAATGCATGGTCACATTTGACTAACAACTGTTTGGTTTTTCGCCATGTGGTAACAGGATGCCATTGAATCAGGACGAATTACGTTCAAGGATAAGAAGAAAATGGCAGTGGATGAAAATCCTTTTCCACAACCACTTGGGGTAAATATGGTGACGACTGGTTTCAAAAATAAGTTGCTAAAATTCAAGTTGGTTATAAATGACGGGGAAAAGGACCCTGGGCCACATCCCAGTGTCTTTGAATGTATCAAAGGGAAGGAGCCCAAAAAGGATGAATACATCCTGTGTGCAAGATACAAAAGAGAAGTGAGTGCAAATACAGAGAAACCAGGGATATGGCAGCATCACAATCGCCCTAGTTTTTTCCCAAACGCTCAGCCCGGTAGGGGCAAGGTATATCATTCTATAGGGGACCGCCTTTTGAGAGGCAGTTCAGGCCAGTAAATAATGGGAGAACATTCAGGCCACAACCTCGCCAACCAAATGTATGACATTCGTTCCAGTATAACGCAGGAAAGGTGATACCCTTCAATAAGATGACTAGAACCCAACAAAGGCATTTTCAACGGAACTATGGACGAATGATGAGGCAACAACAGGGAATGCCACGTCCTAAAGCGTCTAAACTATTCGAGGTAGCCAATTAAAATATTCTCAAAGACTGTGAAGAGACTGGTACAGGTGAATCAATGGAAGAATTGTCAGAAACTTCTTCTAGGAGATCGAAGTTTGAGCGAGACAGAAGAGATGGAGAAGATCCAGATCAGCTCCTTACTATTCAGTTTGGTACATTACCTCCTGTCATGGCTAATAATTACTTACTAGTCAATGAGTTCAAGAACAAAGAGAAAGAAGAAGAAGAAATGGAGGATAACGAGGAAGAAGCATGTGTGTTGGAATGTGAAGAAGGCCAAACTTCTAGAGGGGCCTACGATAATGAAGGGGGTGATGGTATGACGGACATCGAAGAGGAAATTGATCTGGAAGCAAAAAGAAGAAAGAGAAGGGTATCGTACAATACTCTGTTGAATCAACTACATCGAGAGGGGGTTCGTGAAGTGGACTTGTTGGGGGAACCATCTGGGCGTTCTTTCGATTATTACGTGTTGTACGAGACGCCCAAAAGGAAAAAGAGAGTTGCTCGCTCTGAAAAGTATGGATCACCTCCAAGAATAATGCCTCCTCCCACAGGTTGGGTAACCGAAGAAGAAGTATTAAAAAACAATAAAAAGGAAATTCAGAAAACAGAAGCTCAGTGCGATATACTGCACGTTGACTTATCACAACAGGATAACTCGATAGAGGACAAACAGGAAGTGGAAATAGATGCTGCTGAAAAGGTTATCTTTAAGAGACCACCCATGAAGTTAACTAAACACTTGAGGTCATTGTACGTTAAAGTTTTAGTTAACGGCATACCTATGGCAAAAGTACTTGTTGATAATGGAACAGCCATAAACACCATTCCATCTAGGATGATGACGAAATTTGCAAAGACAGAAAGTGATATGATTCCAACGGAAGTCATCCTTACAAGTTTCAATGGAGGAG
The DNA here is from genome assembly GCF_002742605.1 of Olea europaea var. sylvestris. NCBI lineage: Eukaryota > Viridiplantae > Streptophyta > Magnoliopsida > Lamiales > Oleaceae > Olea > Olea europaea. The sequence continues at coordinate 43,621 of NW_019238971.1, forward strand.
CAACCTCAGCTAAAGGGGTTATGTCATTGGACATAACTATAACTATAGGGACAACTACTAGGACCACAGTCTTCTTTGTAATAGATGGTCCTACTAGTTACAATGTGTTATTAGGAAGAGATTGGATACATGAAAGTCGTTGTATACTCTCATCACTCCATCAATGCCTGATTTTTTGGAATGATAAGGGTGAAGCAGAAGTGATGCAGGCCGATCATAGGCCTTTTGTCGCAGAAGCAAATTCAGTGAAAAGGTTCATGTACGAAGGAAATTATGGACCTGTCAGAGTAGTCCAAGATGGAGAAGAAACTCAGATTGTTGCACAGAGTGAAGAGCCATTTTCGGTAGATGCACTTATTGAAATGTTCCGTCAAATGAGGCCAAACATAGTGGCTCTAGAAGAGCCAATAATTGACAAAAGAGTAATCAAGGAGTTTTAAATAAGTTGTAAGCAACAGAGGCAAATGGCCAATATTCAGGCATTCAAAGTCAAATTAATGGCTTTCAATAAAGAATGTAAGGACAAGACGAAAGAAGAAGCAGCTTTGGAAGCATTGAGAGACAAATTGGCAGTGTTCGAGTTGGAACAGAATATTGGCCGAGAAGTCAACAAGGCGGATTGTTTAGAAGAAGAAGTGCCTATAAGGGAATTGGACGATGAAGTGATAAGGATCACCAAGCCTAGATACGCTCAAGCACAGGACCCTCTAATTAAAGTGAATATTGGCAATGAAGGGGAAGATCGCCCAACCTTCGTTAGCCAGATACTTGATCAAGAGGTTAGTGATAAATTAATCGCTTTATTAAAGGAATATAAGGATTATTTTGTTTGGGAACATGAACATATGCCTGGTTTAGATAGGGATTTGGTAGAACATAGATTGTCAACCAAGCTAAATTTTAAGCCTCATAAGCAACCTCTTAGGTATTTTGCTCCTAATGTACTTCCTGAGATTAATAAAGAAATAGAGCGATTATTAAAAACATGCTTTATTAGAACAGCCAGATATGTGAATTGGTTGTTCAATATCATGCCAGTACTAAAAAAGAAGGGTAAATTAAGGGTGTGCATAGATTTTAAGAATTTAAACATAGCAACACCCAAAGATGAATATCTAATGCCTACGGTAGATTCTTTAGTAGACTCGACTGCCGAACACATAATATATTCTTTCATGGATGGGTATTCAGGATATAGCTGAAGAAGATATACACAAAACTGCCTTTAGGTGCCCTGGATCTCTAGTTAGTTTTGAATAGGTAATTATGCCCTTCGGCCTAAAAAATGCAAGAGCAATTTATCAAAGGGAAATGAACTTGATTTTTTATGATATGATAGGCAAGTTTGTTGAGGTGTATGTAGATGATATAGTGGTCAAATTCATTAAAGAAGAGGACCATTTTGAACAATTGAGATGTTCATTTGAGCGAATGAGGCAATATAAACTAAAATTAAATCCCTTGAAATGTGCATTTGGCGTTAACGCAGGAAACTTCCTTGGTTTCTTAGTACCCAAAGAGGGATTGAACTTGATAAAAACAAAGCGAATGCTATTTTAGAGGCCAAATCACCTAGCAATAAAAAGGAATTGCAAAGGTTTCTAGGCCAAATAAATTTTTTAAGACGCTTTATTTCCAACTGTGTAAGGCGAACTAAAACTTTTTCGCCACTTTTAAAGTTGAAAAATCAGGACGAATTCGTCTGGAAAGAAGATCATCAAAAGGCTTTTGAAAGCCTAAAAACATATTTATCAAGTCCACCAGTGTTGGTGTCACCAATCCAAGGACGGCCAATGAAAATATATATATCGGTTGAACAAGAATCAATAGCTGGGATGGTCGCGCAAGAAGACCAATTTGGTGAAGAAATGACGATTTACTACTTGAGTAGACGGTTAACAAAATGTGAATGTAATTACTCTGTCATTGAAAAATTATATCTTGCATTGTATTTCACGTGTACGAAATTAAGGGCTTATTTACGGCCCATAACCGTTTATTTGATTTCTAGAATAAATTTGATTAAGTATATTTTCTCTCACCCTATTTTACACCAAAGGGTAGGCCTTTGGACATTAGCATTATCAAAATTCGAAATACAATATATACCCCAAAAGACAATAAAAATCAAGCTTTGACTAACTTTCTGGTCGATCATCCATGCCTTGACATGCCTAAAGAAATTAAATTAGAAATCAATTCATTCGAATTAAAATCTTGGGTTTTGTATTTCGATGGGTCAAAAACCTCTAAAGGTACAGGAGTAGGAGTAGTATTGATAAGTCCTTTAGGGATTTGTTACAAGTTCGCATTCACTTTGGATAGGATGTGCACCAACAATCAATCCGAATATGAAGCCTTAATCGTGGGCCTAGAATTAATAATAGATATGGAAGTAAAGAATGTAATTGTTAGAGGCGATTTTCAATTGGTAATTCACCAATTGATTGGTAATTTTAAGTGCCAAAGTGATTCCATTATAAGTCAATATGAAATCGTTCAAGAGTTGTTGGAAGAATTCAACCAAATAGAGTTTCAATGTATTAATAGGATATTTAATGACGTAGCAAATGAGTTGGCCCAGATGGCCTCAGGGTATTCAAAGGTTTTAAATTGGAAAGCTACTTATGAATATGAAGTAATATTGCCTGTAGTCCAAAAAATGGCGAGAAGGATTGAAATTCATTGCATACAAGATGGAGATGCAATAGATTGGAGGGCAAAGATTAAAAGGTTCCTTAAAGAACCAAATAAAGGAGATAATAGAAAAATGAAGTTGCGTTTGCTAAACTATATACTGATAGATGAGGAGTTGTTTAAGAAACGCTCTGATGGTATATTGCTAAAATGTGTAAATTTACAAGAAGCCAGAACAATCATGGCTGAGGTGCACGAAGGATATGTGGAGCTCATCAAGCTGGCCAAAGGATGAGATGGTTAATTATTAAGAATGAATATTTTTGACCCAAGATGGGAGAATCATGTGTTTAGTATTCAAAGAGTTGTCTAGCATGCCAAAAGCACGGTCCAATACAAGGGCGCCAGCACGAGAAATGACACCTATTATCAAACCTTGGCCGTTTAAGAGTTGGGCGATAGACCTAATAGGGAAGATTTATTCCCCATCATCCAAGCAACATACCTTTGTTATAGTTGCAACTGATTTTTTCACTAAGTGGGTAGAAGCGATATCTTTAAAAGAAATCACCCAAAAGAGTGTCATAGAATTTATCCGTAATCATATTATTTATAGATTTGAGATTCTACAAACTTTGATGGTAGATTACGGAACTTCTTTAAATGGAGATCAAGTGAATAAATTCTTGAGCGAGTTTGGAGTTAGAATAGTGAACTCCACACTATATTACGCTCAATCCAACGGACAAGCAGAATCTTCTAAAAAATATCATAAAAAAAATGATAGATGAAAATGTCAGAAATTGGCACGAATGTCTAAACAAGGTTTTATGGGCTTATAGGACGTCGCCTCGGTCAAGTACCAAAATCACTCATTTCCAACTTACTTATGGACAGGAGGTCGTTTTGTCTATGGAAATTAACGTGCAATCGATCAGAGTGTGTTTGCAACATAAGTTAAGTGATGATGAGTATACCGAATCACTAGTTCAAAACTTATTGGAGTTCGACGAATTAAAGTTGGACGTCCTAGATAGATTGTAAGTTCAAAAACAAAAGATGGCTAAATTTTATAATAAAAAAGTTATAGCCAAGTCATTTAGCCTGGGCGAATTGGTTTGGAAAATAATACTCCCTTTGAATAGCAAGGATCCAAAATATGGCAAGTGATCGCCCAATTGGGAAGGGCCATATAAAGTAAATAGTGTGTTGCCTAATAGAGCCTATCATTTGGAAGATTTAGATGACACCAAGCACATGAGGTTCATTAATGACAAATATTTAAAAAAATATGTTCCTTCCTTATGGGAGAGTGAACAAATAAAAGCGTAATCAAATCGCGTTGAACGATCGTATATAAAAAGGGATAGAATGAAATACGTTCAAATGAATTCCTTTATTATCAAACATTCATTACAAATTGCGAGATACAAAATACTAAATGCTCTATAAGCTACAATTGAGAGCAAACTAATCTCTCGATCGATCGCCAAGTAAAAGAGTGAACTGACCTTGATTGTCATCCTAATCGCACTACTGCAAAGGCAAGCAGAGAGGCCTAGAAGCACTCTCAGCAAGCAGAAGGGAAGAGAAGCACCCTCACATCGCCTACCTAAATGCATCGCTGCAATAACGGGCAAGGAGACTGAGAATCACTCTCAGCAAGCAAAGTGGCTTGATAGACATCTTCAAAAATTGCCTTCCATCATTGAACTCTTTGTAAAGAACATGGAGACGATGGGAAGAACTTTGCTGGCCAAAAAACATTTCATATATCTCTCATACCAAAGGTGACATCAAAACAGGTAGCAAAATGGGCTGATCAAATGATCCATTTCTGTGGAAGGGGAAAATTTTTGATCGATTGTTGAAATGCCAAACGATGGCAGCAAATTAGTTTTTGAAGAAAAGAATGGAAATAAAAATGAAAAGTGCGAAATATACGTGCATTTATAGGGGCGTGAAGGTGAAGAGACAGAATATGAATAGCCGCATTTATACGTAGTAATTGGAGTCAAGTGGCCCAAAGTCTTGGGAAAAGAAATAGAAATATCAAGAGAGAATGTACATGAATCTTAGCATAAAATAGTTAAATGCTTGGGGGTTGACGATTAAAGACAACGTCAATTAGCACGCAAATAGTCAAAATAGTCATTCATTAATGACAATGGCTGCTGTTACATTCAAATTTAGTAATGGCAGTTTAGTAAAAAGTTACAAAAGGAAAATTTAAGGCACTAGATGTCTTAATTATAATTCACCTCAGGCCGATCGAATTCTTTCCCTAAGTCTCCCCCAATCTTCGCTCTGCTGAGAAGAAGCGACATTTAATTCAGCTACAAAATCGTCATCAACCTCTAGCTTTTTGTACTGCTCGACCAAAGACTTGGTTCGCTCAATTCCTTGGGAAGTATTACGCTTTTTAGCAGCCATTCTCGCTCTACAATCGTCCATTTTTGCTTGAAGCTCCTTCATCTCTGTAGCCAAACTTGTCATCAGAGAGTCTTCGATCATAACTTCGGAAGAGATTTCTTTCAATTCATCTTCGGCTTTGTTAATCTCTAGAAGCAAAGACTCTCTTTCAGATGCAACGCGGAGATATTGAGTACTCTTAGCCTTCAGTTCAACATTTTTGGCCAACAAGGAGAGGATGTCAGAGTGGACAACCTTCAACGTCGCTTTAAAATCAGCAGAAATATTGAGCGACGGAAGTGTCAATGCTTGCGCCAACTTCTCACTCAATAGCTCAAGCTTATCTTTATGTTTAGCAGCACTAGCCTGACCGATATCCATGTCCATAAAAGACACATACTCAAATATCGACTGTTTGAGGAACTTCATATCTTCTTCGGAAGAAGCAGAATGACGACCAGTTGAAGTAGGGAGACGTCTTGACTTGTCCCCAGGAAGTGAACAAGTTCTGGATGGAACACACATTGAGGGCTTTTACTACAATAAATGAAGCGAAAATGAAAGTGAAGCGAAAAGTTACCTTATTAACAATCTTAGGAAGTGGCATATCACCAGTTGGCTCCACCACTTGTGGAGACTTCCCCTTATCTGGGCGAGAAGACTCTGTCACAACGGGCAGCCCATGGGAGCCTCTGCAGAATTCAAGAAGTAACAAATTAGAAACCAATAGCAAAAGCAAAGGTAAAACATCAAAAAATGTATTACCTTCTGGTTCGATGTTTGGGGGGTCGGCGCCCTGGGAAGAAGGTGGCTCTTCCATTGGTTGTGATGAGGGTTCCAGGACTGAAAGTTTCTCTTTAAGCATAGTCCCTTCGTCAGCTAATTTGGATGAAGCAGATTCAGCAGAGGATGATAGAGTAGGAGCTGCCAACACCAAAGCCTTCAAAGGAGAGGCTGAACTTTTTTGAAAAATTCAAGTAAACCATTAGCACATAGAAAGGTTTCAAGTGAACCATTAGCACATAGAAATGTATGTTTGTGAGTAAACAGAATTCAATTACCTTTCTCCTAACGATGAGGGGAGCGTCATCATCATGATCATCATCATCCTCCAAAGTGGGAGATGCTGAAACTGGCCGTTTGTGGCTCAAGGTACTCTTAGCTGCAGTAGCCTTGGCAGGTAGAGAAGTAGATGGACGAATAGATTGTTTAGCACGAGCGGGGGAGGAAGGATTCCTAATGGACACAGGAGTGACCAAAATAGGAGAAGTGGAAGAAGTGTTTGGTTGATCCAGTGAATGGAAAGCACGATTGACATCAGTTACAAACAATCCGCGCTTCACTGATGGCCAGAGTTGTTCAAAAAGGGGATGGATGACACAGCTAGAATTGAAAGGGGCTAATGAAAACTTGCTCGTCAAAAGAAGGTTGCGAGCATCTATAGCTTGTGCCTCTGCCCTATTAATGGTATGAAAGCGGTCTGTCAAATTTTTAGTGTAACAAGGAGGAACAGACCAAGTTTGGCCAAAATCAAGTTGCGAGCAAAACAATAAAAGAATGAGCAGGAAGGTTGCACATTTGAACCCAAACAAGTAGAGAGGCGCTCGCACTGTCCAGGGTGGATGAAGGTTGCACATAATCTGGGGTCAAATGAGCAGGAAAAGGAAAGAAAGAAGGAATCGAATTTAAAGAATAAAAGAATGAAAAAATGTCCCTATTGGACATATGTACAGGGGTCAGTGGATCAATGGCTAGCCCATAGCAGCTAGCAGAACGACTAAAAATGGATGGAGCACCAAGTGGTGGAAAACATGCTCTCAACCACAGTTGAGTGAACCAAAGACGCTCACTGCCAGTGGGAGATGCACTATTCTTCAATTGAAATTGAAGAAAAGCCATGCCTCTATAAAGGGCAGTCAAAAAGAAGGAACACAAATTCAAAGGCCTATCACGCGCCAATTCATGCGCTATGGGTAAGTAACTCATGGAAGGCTTCATACTTGGCACACAAAGAATATATTTACAAAGTCAAATTTGAAGGAAGGCTACACGCTCAGCATGGGAGGGTTCAGCACTTGAGTCATTATAAGAGCTTTGTAGGCTTGAGTAGGACTCAGTGAGTTTCTTGTCAAATTTTGGGGCGACACTGAAAATCAAAATACCAGGGAAAATGGTATTGCCCAAAGGTGGAAGATTTACTAGGGCCCCAATATCCCTTAAAGTGATAGACATGGGACCAAGAGGGAAAATAAAAGTACTATATTCAGAAGACCAAAAACTTAAAATAATAAGAAAAAGCACTGGGTCAAAAATTGGAGGTTGAAGAGCGATTTCTAATAAATCAGAAATCCTAGCACGATCAAAAATTGCCTTGGTAGGACCATGGCCCACAAGGCGAGCATGCCACCTACGGAAAATAACATCAGATTTAGGCCAAGTGCGAATACCTTTTTCGTGAATCGGCCTCAACGGCAAAGAGTTCAGGAACGGAGGCCTTGAGTGCAAGGGAACAGCTAGCCCACCGCCACTTGATCGACGGCTTCGACGCTGTTGAATGATGGACCCAGATAGAACTCATTGAGTTCGACATTGGCTGGTGCAAGAAAGTTTGGATTTACATATGGCTGAGTAAGGATTTTCTGAAAGTCTTCGAAGCTAAAAGAGTCATCAGATTGAGTTTGTGGAGCCGTCATTGGGAACGAAATATAGTTTTGTTAAAGTTTGCTTGAGAAACGTAATAGGGAAGCAAAAAGATGAATAGTAATATTACGAGAAAGAAACGTGAAATAATGAGACGTGATTTAATGGTCCGATGAAATGGCGTGTCTTTGGAGTTTATAAGGGTTTGCAATGTCGCACCTTTTCAGGCTATGAAAGGAAGTAATGATTGAAATTTTTGGGAATTTCAAATGTTGCGGGAAAACACAAAATAAATATGGCAAAGATTAATAATTAGTATTAATTCTGTCATATTGGGGGATAATTGTTGACACACTAAAAGTGTAGTCCAAATCGAATGGCCCAAGGAATGAAGTCCGATTGAGGAATTCCCAAATCAAATAGCCCAAAGAATGAAGCCCAATTGGGTAATTCAGGATAAAGGCCCATACAGGGTTATTAATAAATGCAGTGGAAGCCCACGAACACAGTAAAATCATCGCCCAAACTTGCAAGACGCCCAAGATCTGAGCGAATGGAGTGCCTTACAGTCGCCCAGAGCGATGACCATGTTCTCGCCCATACTTTCGAATCGCCCAGGATCTTAGCAAATATAAAATGTTATGGTTATCCAGGAATGCAGTTATTAAAGCAGTTATTGAGCAATATTATCACATTCCACGATTCAAGGAACCCAGTTAAAGGCGGTTGAACGACAAAGAGTAGTGGCAGCAGTTAAAGACGGCAATTCCACGACAAGTTAGCCACCATAAAGAAAGTGGGTGGTTATGAAGCAATCAAGCAATTTTCAAGTGGTTTGTCACAAAGGAATCATCGAGGGAATATAAAAGGAAGAGAAGATATAGAGAGAAAAGACCCCAAATCAAACACTCTCAAATAGAGAATATGTAATTTCAATTTTCTTAGTTTAAACTTAAACATTTCTTTCAATACTCGTGTGCTTGCGCCCCTTGGAGGCATTCTGTTTAGTTCCAATTGTAAATCATCGTCAATAAAACACTCCCTTTTTGGGACTTTGTCTCAAGAGGTTTGTTCCTTACACAATCATCTGATCCCTTTTTAATTGTTAACGACTACCCACGCAAAACACTAGTATTAAAAAAAATGAAAAAGAAGTTATGGATAGATCCATTTGGACTTAAGCCTAAGTGATTATATCCTTTTTCTTTCGTTTTGGATAACAATTTAGTGATTGCTTTTAAATTTTATTAAAAATTAGAGATAGGGAGAATACTTTTTTAAATTTTATTAAAAATTAGAGTTAGGGTTGCGGTTTTTTTCTCCCTTTTAAAATTAAAATTAGAGTTAATTAACGCCATTTGTTTGTTTCATGTAAAACTTTGAGATTTGTCTCAATTATTAGCAAATTTTGATGATGCCAATTCTTCGTTTGATTTTGTTGGGAAACAATGGCAATGGTGTTTAAAGTTTGGTGGATTCATGGACAATGTGTAAGTAATACGCCCTACGACTTTATAAAGTATATACTTTAATTGATACATTTTAGTTTTGACATATCTATTATTTCTATTAAATTATTATTTCGACAAAATAAATTAATAGAATCCATAGACTCAAGCCTTAGCGTCAATATTAATCTCTAACGTTCAATAGTGAAATTGACCATTTGACTTGAGGTTGTCATATTTCCTTATATGAGAAACATCATACTGAGGTGATTGGATGTTGCTTTGTCAGAGTAGCTAATAGTACGTCATTGGATATGACAAAAATCATATGAAGATTGTGAATGATTAATTGATGATTCATTACTTTTAGATGATAAGAAATTATAAAATACATTTCATTCGCTTAAGTTGACATCGAAATCTTTGACAAGTAGACTTCATCGGTCAAAAAGATTTCGGTAATAATTAATTTAAGAGCATGACAAAAAAATATGATCCATTAATCAAAATTGACATTTCTTCATATCTCATAATTGATTTAGTCATATTGACAAACGGATTATTATTACACGGTGATTGAACGTATGCAACGTTGATTTTGACATGCCACATGATATTTTTCGTTATATGTATTGCATTGACACATTGTTGAGTGAATTACCCAAATGGTCACTGAACTTTAGAAAAGGTTTTCATGGGATCATTGAATTTTAAAAATCATTTAATTCATCACTAAACTTTGAAAAAACATTTCACGGGTCACTGAACTTTAAAAATCACCAAATTTATCATTGAACTTTGCAAAAGATTTTCCAAGAGTCACTAAATTTAGTGACCCTTGAAAAATCTTTTGTAAAGTTCAATGATCCTGTGAAAACCTTTTGTAAAGTTTAGTGATTAATGTGATGATTTTTAAAATTCAGTGACCCTGTGAAAACTTTTTGCAAAATTCAATAAACATTTGAGTAATTCACTCCACATTGTTAGATGTCAATTGAGACAATGAATGTGAATTAATTAATTTAGGTAAATTAATGATAAATTAAAATGAGGGTTTTACTTTATCTTATCTTGATTAGATTAGAATAATAATTCACATCGTCTGATATCTTGATCGAGATCCTAACGGGTCAAACAAAAGAGTGAAAATTAGAAAAATGAAATTAAGAATTGATTAATTCACAAGTGTCGGACATTTGTGTTGTTTATTAATGAACCAATATTAATTAATTAGATTAATCAACTTATGTGATAACTTATTTTTAATGGATGAGTCGAGTCAAATTAAACATCTCTTAATAAATAATTAGGTTTTAGGGACAATATACAGCATTCAAACCTATCCTTGCTAACACAAGAAAATAAAAGAAACCCTAATATCTCATTCTTAATTTCTTCGTATAGATTATCATTGAACGCTGAATAATTATAATGTGGAGATATTGTGGTAGATTGTGTTCAAGGTTCACAAAGAAGTTTGGAAATTTGACAAAAATAATCTTCTAATCACAATTTTTATCGAAACACAAAATGAGTTTGAAGAAAAATAAAAATTATTTAAAATTTTACTGTGCATATATAAGTTGATTACAACAAGAAAAAAGTCATTGAGAGGGGCCCAAAAACAAAGCTGGAAACAGAGGCGGGCCTGTCCCAAAAGCAGGGTTGTTTCAACAACAGGTGTCTATAAGATACCAGAACACTAGCGAATCGATAAAATCAATGCATGCTCACTGGAACATTCTCTCATTGATGGACTGCAACATTATCAACAGGTGGAAGCCTTTGCCAGAGCTGTCGAGATGTGGAATCACTCAAAATGGGACACATAAGTTGTTTCCTCAATCGGTTCAAACCGTTTTAAACTTTTTTTGGGAGAGTATAAAATAACAAGGGCAAGAAAGTGGTGGCTCAAGGGCAGACATAGCTGCACCTAGTGATCTGAAAAGCATGTTTAGATGCGAAACACAGACAAAGCACTTTGACTAATAGAAAGCGTGAATTTGATAGTCATACGCTAAGTTTACTACTTAATGCTTAGGCGCACTTTATTAATTTTCTATTTTAAAAAAATATATATATTTGATTTTAGTTTATTAATTTTTTTTTCTTTTTTAAAGACTTTTATTTGACTTTAGTTTCAAATTTTTTAAATAATTTTATCTGTACAAAAGTAAAAACTGACTTTATCTGATAAAAAATTTATATAATATTTAAGTTATGGAAAAATCCCCTACTTCGAGCTTGGACTCGAGGGTTCTATAGTTCTCTCTTTTTCAAGAACGAGTCATTTTTCGGCCTTAATTTTTGACTATATTATGTAATTATGGTTTTAAGACTTATCGTATTATTGGAAATTTCAAAAGTATGTGTGAAGTTTTTATATATCTATTAATAAGATTTGTCTAGTTGAAAGTTAAAATTATGAAAAATAGTTTAGCTTACATTTCGAAAACTTGAAAATTGTATAATTGACTAATTATATCAATTATTAAATATAAAATTTATCAAGACCCTGTTTGATATAGATTAAAATCAAAACCGATAAAAGTGAAAAGATTGAACATGAATAATATGGTTCTTTAAAAGCAATATTTGCCCCTCTCGAATATGGTTAATTCTATTTCTGTTTTTAATTTGCTTCATTTGCAAGTAAAGAAATATCCCAGACCCTCGATCTTTCGATAGATATTTTTATTCCACTCACGCATAAAATGGCTCAAAAAAGGCAACGAAAAATATCTCCAATCTCTCTCTCTCTCTCTCTAGGGACTGAACTTTCTAGAGAAAACCAATTCCGAGCACAACAATGTCCGCCGCCGCCACAGTCAAAACACTCGAGACCCCAGTAATGGACTCCTCATATTCCACTCTTTTGCAAAACATAACGGACGAGGGTGGCTACGCCTTCGCTTCCATGGCTACTCTGGCAGCCGGAGGTGATACTCGCGCGGCGGAGGTCGCCAAGGAGATGGCGTGGGAGCAGCTTCATTCCGGTCCATGGCACTCTGTGGGCCCCATCTGGCGTGACGCCTATGCTATGGCATGCCTCCACGTGGCCAGAAACCATTTCTCCTCCGGTGAATTTAAGCTTTCTCTCAAAGCACTCGATATGGGGCTCATCATGGGTGGATTGACATTACGAGATGATTTGAATTCATGTATTAAGAAAGTTAGCAATGCTCTTAGAGAAGAAGACTTTAATTCCAGCACTTACAATAATAACAGTTCTGAACAAGGGCAGGAGAAGAGTGAGCTATTTGGAGATCAAGAAATTGTTTCCAGCCAACACTTAAACTTGCCGGAGGTGAGGTCCGTCTCTCTCTCTCTCTCTCTATAAATTTAATTTTGTTCTTAACTTAGAGATGATGAGAGTACAACCGATAAAGCATGGAGTCCAAGGCTCTGGACGGAATTAATGATGAGAAATCCATACGTTCATTTTTATTTTATTTTTTAATTTTTTAATGTTTTGCATTCGAGGAATAGAAATGATACTATTTATATATCTCTTTTCTTGATCTTATATATTGAAATTACAACTAATAACGCATGATGTACAAGGCTTTGAGGAAATTAATCATAATGGATGCTTATTTTCTCGTTATTACACAGTTTATTGGTATACACGTGTGCTTGATTTGGTGATGGCCCTTTTTTAATTTCTTCTTTTCGTTTGTTTAGAAAATGAATGAACCAGATCATGGGTCAAGTGGTAAAGCTTGCATTATAAATCTTTTTGTTTATGTTTGCTTTAATGTATGAATATGGAAATTAATATGGAGAATACTAACGGGTTCACTCTGTATCTGTTTAGAATTTAATCAAACGACTTTAGTATCTGTACAGATTTAATCAAACAGCTACTCTGAGTTAGGTATTTCCCTCGATTTTTTGATAAACAGTAGGCTTCAATTTAGAGAAGTTCGATGCTTATTCAATATTTGTAGATAGGCCTTGATGCCTACTTAGAAGTTTATCAGAGCTAAGGGCACACTGAATAGTTGTTGCTACGCCACGTTTTTGCAAAGTAGCATTCTTTAGCTTCTTGTTAAAACCACCTTCCTTCCTTCTTTTCCTTTAGAAATATACTGTTCATAGTGCATTATATTTTTATTATCACAAGTGCTGGGATGTCTGCTATTTTATAAATATTATATGTTCCAAGTGGACTGATAATTGATTACTTTCTTTCAATTTTGATTTGAATTTGCAGGTGCTGCAATTATTACCTTCGAGGTCATTATCTTGTAAGAAAGTTGAGAGAAAGTCCGGTATATCATTGGAAGGATTCTTGCGAGACCATTTCCTCTGTGGTACTCCAGTGATAATTAGTGATTGTATGGTGCATTGGCCTGCTAAGAATAAGTGGAATGATATGAACTATCTTAAAAGGATTGCAGGTTTTCGCACAGTTCCAGTTGAGGTGATTGATCTTCAATAGTTGGTCACTTTTTGAATTTCCTTTCATCTTGCATGGAAACTTGAATGGAATTCGCCTGTGTCCAAATTTGATGTTTTGAGAGTCCATTTTATGAACTTTTACTTGATTTCTTAACAAGTTTAATTATCATGCAGTACTGAATATGGTGCTAAATTCTCTAACAAAAAAGGAACTAATATCTGAGGATTGCCATGAAAGCAATCCTCTATAACTTCATCTCCCACCAATTACTTTCCTCTATTGTAATGATGAAACATAACATTCATACATATTTTTCAGGTTGGCAAAAACTATCTATGCTCTGATTGGAAGCAGGAATTGATTACTTTTTCTGAGTTTCTTGAGAGGATTTCTTCCAGTGAATGCTCTTCTGAAAATACTACATATTTAGCTCAGCACCAATTATTTGATCAGGCATGCACTTATCCATTGAAATCAGAAGCTACTTTTGGAATCCTAACATTGACATTTGGACATGTAATAGCTTTTCTATTTTGACTGTTTATTAATTGGCAGATACTAGAACTAAGGCAGGATATTCTCATACCTGACTACTGTTTTGCTGGGGATGGCGAGATAAGGTCTATTAACGCTTGGTTTGGTCCAGCTGGGACGGTTACACCATTGCATAATGATCCGCACCACAATATACTTTCTCAGGTATGGAAGATGTAATTCTTAATGCTGCAAAGATTACTGGAAAAGAAGATGATGATGAATATAGGACTCTGCTTGGATATAACCAAGGCTGTTCCTTTATCAGGTCATCCTCATCTTTTGTCGCTTAAACCTTACTGCCTTTCCAGGTCAAGTAATTCTTTATGAAGTCACCTGTTCATCTCCAAAATGCGGAAACTTTTTTCATCATAGGGTTTTGTGAAGCTGCAGCTCACTGTTCTCAGGATCTTCATTCAAGGGGGAAACTGGGTTGCCAATTAATTTATGTGTTTGAAAAAGCCCCAAAACTGATTAAAAATATAATAAGCTAACTTCTTCCTTACCTGAGTTTGCTTAAGTGTAGACTTGCTTAACTCCATTGTTGCGCAATTAATTGGTTTTTGTATTTGGCTTGAATATCCACTTACTGTGTTTAAAAAACGAATTGAAAAATACTCATTAAGCTTGAAAGGGAACGTCATATTGTTATTTCTTTCTCTAACCACATTATGTTTATAATGTCCAAGGATGCTTGCAATATAAAGTTTTCAGTTATATCTTGGAATTTTGAGAGAATAATTGGTTCCTATGGCTCCTATATCTTGTCTTCTTCAGGTCATGTTTGGAAATTGTTTACAAACGGTTTAAATTATAAATATATAAAAATGAGTGGTGAATAAGTGGGTAGTGTTTGAAAGTCTTGAAATGTGCAAATAAAAAGTGACTTGGGTGTTTATAAAATATAATATAAACATGAGCCAAACGTAAGCTTAATCACCTTGGTGGTGTTGAATACAATGGGTTTTTAAAAGGGCCTTGAGAAGTATATAGAGCCAAATGTTAGATTACCCACTTGTGTTTTGATGGGCCCAGATTGCTCTCCATTGCTTGGTCTTTTAGACTGGTAATTTCTTGGTGAGTAAATGGGTGAGTGGAGGCAGTGAATGAAATTGATTTACAAGTATAAAATTATGCCTCAGTCACACTCTTGAAGTTAAAATAAATGAATAAATAACAACTAAATGCTCATTCTGATAATTGGCATGATTATGTTAAATGTTCCAAGTGGCAGGAAGCTGTTATTGATTTGGCAATGGCAGAAGTCCAGCAATATTAAAAGGGAACTTAACCTGTCAACAAGAATGACAACCCCCTGAAAATCTCCCATTATCGGCTGTGACGTGATAAATCTTTTAGTGAATGTTTGTCCATTTAGCAAGTATAATAATGCCTTTTAACTTGAATTCTTTGAAACAGTAACATATTTTACATAGTCTATTATGCTCGTGTTTATCAATATTTGGGGCAAAGGATGGTGTATTTTTTTAGGATGAGGGAGGAGCAGGAAAGGTTGCTGAGGATTTGTTTGGAGATTTGGGTGGAGTAGAGGTGGTTCGTTCATGTGCCTTGAGGAGGGGGGAAGGGGTGTTGTTGATTGAGAGTAGTACGAGGGATAATATGCATGGTTATGTTGTTTTTAAAGAATATAATGATAAATCATACATACCATGATTTTGACATGCCCATTAATTATGAGACAGGATGGGGAAGTTAACTACAGTCACGCTGCTTAGTGCGTGTCAATTTCTTTTTGTGTTACTCAATATGTTTGTAATAGCAGGTTTACGTTTTTATCTTCAGGTGGTTGGCAAAAAGTATATTAGACTTTACTCTGCTTCATTGTCAGATGACCTTTACCCGCACACAGAATCCATGCTTGGCAATTCCAGCCAGGTACCTATGCTTCTATCTTCCATTAGTTATGTACCAAAACGATGTCTGAAACTGCAGTGAATGACATTGATGCTTGTTTTTGTTTAGTCTTATATTGCTTTATGTTTGCTTAGTAACTGTTCCTATTTTTGTCTATACTCTGTTTGACAATCTACTTTTGATGTATTTCCACCTTTTTGGTTCATTAATGTAGAGCTCTAGGAATATATTTTATCCGGTCTTGTAAATATGTATTTTATGATGGAGAAAGTTCTTCTGAATCTGTATTGAGTGCAATTAGAGATGTAGTTGTAGGCGAAATAACTTGTGCATTAGCTTTTAGAGTCTCGGTTAAGGTAAAATTGTTTGCAATATTTGTTGGTGCATGTCACGCAGCAACAACAATTCAAGCCTTATTTCCAACAGATTTTGTGTTACTATTGGTGTATGTCATGTAGAAAGAAAGGGACTAAAGCTAGAAGTTTTGTGCATGATAGTAACAATGTCTTGAGGAGTTTATCATCTAGTTTTTCCGCAAAATATTTAATATCTTTTTCTTATGTATGAAATAGAATCCCCCTCAGTGAAGTCATGCATAATCCCATTCATTGGAGATGTATATCCCATATCTTATCAGTAAATACATAGGCACGGGTTAGAGTAACTAATTGAGCTTCAATCATTTGTTGCTGTTTTAGTCAGTTTCTCGATATATTTTCTTCTTATTTGCCCATTGCCATTTTCATTTGTCTTAAAGAGCTAAAAATTTGTTTGAAGGTTGACCTAGATAATATAGACGAGAAAGAATTTCCTAAAGTGTTGGATCTGGATTTTGTCGACTGCATATTAGAGGAAGGCGAAATGCTTTACATCCCTCCCAAATGGTGGCACTATGTGCGGTCTCTGACTATGAGCTTTTCAGTTAGCTTTTGGTGGAGCGAAGCTGGTAATTCGCGAGGGCCCTGACAAACACTCACATATTGATTCATCCTTTTCTTTCTTTTTCTGGTACTCTTCAGCTTAAATTGACAAACATTTAGCCTACATCTTCATCCAAAGGAGCCATTTTGTAGTTTACCATGATTTTATCTGACCGTATAGCTGGATTTAGTGATTGTCCTCTCGTAAGCTGCTAGCATTTTTGAATGAAACCTGTGTGTGCACACTTGCCTGCCGAAATAGATAATTTATTTCATAGTTAATGAATTTATTTTACAAATAATTGTTCTACCAATCAGTAGTAACACGACACATTAATTAATTGATTATAAGTTCATTATAGGCCTTGAAAGTAAAAGGATTCACCAATTAATTGATGTGTCGTGTCAATGTTGGTTAGAAAGACATTTCTCTCACGTAACAATCAAAAACATGTGATTCACTTAATCGTTTGTTAGATGATGTCTAGAAATTGCACAGAGAATTTGAATATAAATTCCAAATAATGGGTTCTGGCATTGTCTCTCGAGCTGGCTCGATGTTCTTTTCTTAAGAAGAAAAGGATCAGAGCCTTTCAACATTAGAATGGAAAACATTGGACTATTTGTCCTTGATCTTGTATTCCAATAAAATTGGTCTGTAACCTTTAAGGGGTACTTTTAAAATTGATCTAGTTAAATGTTCTTATTTTTACTTTGACTTTTAAAAACTTGAAAATTATCACATTAACCTCTTGAATATTAAAAGACAGAGATGCTCTTAAATATATTATATAATTACAAAATATTGGATAGTTTAAAAGATATTATTACACTTTTAGTTAATAATTGAAAATCAAACACTTCCCTACTTATAAAACTGCAGAACGAGCTTCGAACACAGAAAAACTCTCATTTTTCATCTGCTTGAACATCAAAATATCAAAAAACTTTCAAACGTCGATATAGAATTTTTTCAGATCAATTACTTCAAATCGGTAAGTTTATTTACATATGCTTAATTTCAATTTCAGTAAAATAGTGTACGTTTGAATAGTTAAATAACACAGTAGTTAATAGAATTTTTTTTAATAAATCTATAATTATTTTTCTTTAGAACCATAGAAAAATAAAGTCGTACGTAAAATAAATAGTTCGGTAATCAACTGTGGGTTGTTAACGAAGACTGTTAGATAGCCGACTGTCATAAAACTGTCTAACAATCGACCGACGCTTGTTAGACAGTCGGCTGTTTAAGTCGACCGTCGGCTTTAAACAGTCGATTGTCGGCTATAAAACAGTCCACAGTAGGCTATTTTGTCCGACTCTTTAACGAATTTTTCTGTCTGTTTTAAACAGTCGACTGTCGGTTGTAAAATAGTTCACAGTCGACTGTTTTTCTCAACTATTTTATGAATTTTTTTTATTATTAATTTTTGTTTTGACAATTGTCTTATAATTTTAATTACAAATTGATTAAATAAATAAATATATGAATTTTTGTTGTTATAATTGATTTAAAATTTCTATATCGTCATGCAGATATGATAATCCCGGTCTGTTATTTCGGTGATTTTGAACTGAATGAAAATAATAGATGAGAATGAAGATGGACGAGTGATGTATGTGGTTGTATTGCAATTTCTGTAACTGAGAGTACATCATATGCAGAAGTGTACCAGGATTTGCAAAATAAACTGAATGTCGATTTTTCTCAGTACGATATACAACTGAGATATTTATTCAATGGTTATGGGGATTCGTCTATTCCGATGCCATCTATATTTGTTACTAATGATGCTGAATTGAATTATCTATTAGAATTGAATAAAATGCATATGACTCCGACTGTTCTTGGCGTGACTTTAGTTAAAAAGGATGTTGTCGAAGGTGAACGCGAAGATTTAAATGGAGCGGATAATAATGATCGAGATTTTTGGGAGACGGTAGAGATAGTTCCTGCAGATGATGTGGTTATTTACGAGACAATTGCTACTAATCGTGAAGTCATTATTACGCACATAATTCTGTCGATAGTTGAGAACAATGAAAATATAAATGATTTTACAAATGAAAATTTAATTGCTTTATCCCAACAGAGACCTGAACGGGGTGAGAGCTCAGAGGATGGAACAAGTGGACCGTTCTCCAATTCTTCGCGTGTGATCCCGATGATGAGGATTTGTATGTCGTGCAACTATTTGAAATTAAGAAAGATTTGCAGGAAGCTGTATACCGGATGGCATTAAAATATAATTTTGAGTTCAAGGTAAAGAAATCAACCAAGTCATTGTTGACAGTTGCCTGCGTTGACAACAATTGCAATTGGCGCTTGAGAGCAACTAAGATGGATACGAATGAATGCTTTGTAGTTCGCAAATATGCACAAGAACATACTTGCGAAGTGAGAATTGGTCGAAATGATACAGGCAAGCTCGAGCATGCTTTATTGGTCGACAGATAATGCACAAGTATCAAGATTCAGGACAATCTACTGACCTTTGGACATCATTAATGACGTCCGTCAAGAGTATGAAGTGATCATGAGCTACCAGAAGACCTGGAAGGCCAAAAAATGTGCGTTTGAGGATTTAATGGGATTAGCCGAGGAGAGTTATGCTAAATTGGGCAGATATTGCCATAACATGGTGAGAACTAATCCTGGCTCGGCATTTTTTATTGAGACAGGGAGCAGTGATTGTTTTAAGTATTTCTTCATGGCTCTCGAAAAATGTATTCGGGGTTTTCGAAATGCAATGCGACCTGTAATTCTAGCCGATGGTACAACTCTGAAAGCTAGATATCAAGGCAAGTTGATTATTGCTACATGTCAAGACGCCAACATCCAAATTTACCCTCTTGCATTTGGCATAGTCGACAACGAGAATGATCTGTCAATGCGTTGGTTCTTTTCTAAACTGAGGGAAGTGATCGGGGAAGTCGAAGATCTTGTCTTTGTAACTGATCGGGGACAGTCTATAATAAATAGTATCGCTGAAGTTTTTTTCGAGGCACATCACGGATATTGCATGTACCATATACAAGGCAATTTGAAGGCTAGGTATCGGGGTAAAGGCATCGTTTCATTGTTCAGGAGAGCAACCAAAGCTTACAGTGTTGGGGAGTGTAATTAGTTCATGGTCGAGATAGGAAGTAAATCATTAGCAGCGTGGGAGAATATAAGACATTGGGCGTGGTCATACTTTTCAGGACGTCGATACAATATGATGACGTCGAATAACGCGGAGTCTCTCAATGCATTGTTTAAGAAGGATCGAGAGTTACCAATTCTCGCAATGATTGAGAACATTCATAACAAGCTGCAACAGTGGTTTCATGACCGACGTGCGGCATCACAGAGTTGCACTAGTGTGCTGGCCCCAGCTCAAGAGGAGAAACTCTTCAAGGCTGCAGATGTTACGAGAAAGTTGAATGTGGAAGCACTTAATGAGTTTCACTTCTCTATGCAATGTGCACGTAATACGGCATACATGGTTGATTTGACTGATAACACATGCACTTGTATGAGATTTCAGTTGGAGAGTTTACCATGTGAGCATGCAGTCGTAGTGGCCATGTATTGAGGTTTTGCAGCGAGAACATTATGCTCTTTGTACTACACAGCATATGCAGAGACTATATTTCCTCTATCGAATGAAATCGAGTGGGAAGTTCCTGACCATATTCTCCCGTTCAATAGTTTGTTGCCATCAGCAGTTGAATCGCGTGGTCCTAGACGTCCAAGTACATCTAGAATACCATCTATCGGAGAGTTTTCTCGACCGCGTAGGTGCGGCAGGTGCAGAGCCATAGGGCATACTCGTCAATTTTGTACTAGTCAAATTCTCCTAAATGATAATTAGACTGACGTGTTCAATGTATAATATTTCCGATTACTTTTACACTGTTCAATGTTTATTCAAGATCACAAATAATTACGAAAAACAGTTACAAATAATTAATTACAAAAAAGTTTTACAAAAATTAATTGCAAAAAAATATTTACAAATATTAATTACAAAAAAGTTTTACAAAGATTAATTACAAAAAAATATTTACAAATAATCTATGGATCACAATTAAATTCGAATAAGTCGCATGCTAACTTATTCCGTCAATTCTGTATCCATGATTGGTTGATTCCATCAACCTTATATGCTATACTTAAAAATTCTATGTACTTGATTGTGAAAATGTCACAGTCGTCCCTACAAATGAACAATATTGTGTTAGTTTGATTCCAATTTAATTTTAAAAAAAGATTACAAACACTTACGATATAAACTGCCTACCCGTCGTCTTATCCTGTATGATGGCTAGTTTGTCGTGCACAGTCAAGCTCGCCTGTCTAGCCATCATAGGAACGATCACAGTCACCGGCTCTATGTTTTGCTCGAGCTGCCCCTGTGTCAGACATGAATGATCGTTATCATATACATATATCGTCGACTCAGGGAATTCGATTTTCAGTGCAATGCAGTGATGATTGACGATCACTGGAATGCGCATATGCGTATAGCCCTCCCACGGCTTTCTCCCAACAGTCGGTGACAACCCGATGACCCACTCGAGCATATATGCGGCCAGCACGTAATCGTTACCCATAAGCTGGAGAGACTGATACTCAATGGTAACGATGCGGAAGAACTCGGTGTTCAGTATTATTCGGCCAGGATTGTAGAATGATTGTGGATATCTCTCAACTCGATCGCGCAACAAGTCTATGGCCATGTCGATGTGCTACATAAACGAAAAAGAAATAAATAATTATTTCATTTAACAACTTAAACGTAATGTGTACAAACAGTAACAATAACACTTTACTTACATCGTCGGCGAACCAAGCCCTCTAAGTGGTGATATCATGGAACCACTTGTATGCGTCCGATATCGTTCTTCCGGCTATCATACGGGTGGTGCTGAAAAAAAAATGTTAAAAAAAACTTATACGAGTACTGGTACTTTACTAAATTATAAAATACTTACCCAGACAACATTGCTCGCCACTGAGCCTCGAATGCTTTCCATTTGGCATGGTCGACCTCCTGGTACATATTGGGGTATATCTCGTCGACTAATCTCCTCCTCTTCGTCTCAGTGGTGAAGGGATAGACGACGTACTGTGACGGCACTCTCGGCCTCTTGGCGACCACCATCTCCGGCACGTCAACAGAACGCTTGTTTGCCTCAGTTACCTCCTCCACCCTGGCTATCGTCACCTCCTCCACCTCGGGGCTCGCCACCTCCTCCATCTCGGGGCTTGCCCCCTTCTCCGCCCTAGCTACCGTCACCTCCTTCACCTCGGGGCTCACCACCTCCTCCATCTCGAGGTTTGCCCACTTCTCCGCCCCGGCTACCGTCACCTCCTCCACCCCCGCTATCGCCACCTCTTCCACCTCGGGGCTCGCCACCTCCTCAGTTCCAGGGATCGCCACCTTCTCTACCATCCCTCCCATCCCCTCCCGCTCCACGGATAATAGAAAAGATTCCAATGCATCATTGGACCACAACTGCCGGTGACCCTCATCTCTATCACCCTCTCGATCACCCCCATCTCTATCACCCCCAATCACCACCTCCGTCAACCCATCGCCTGTCGGTTATATTACCTCAAAGTGCTTCGATCTCATCCTGAAGCACTCTAACATCAGCGGACAATTCTTGGACCCTTCTTACCAGATCGTCGACCCTATCTGTCATCTCTCGACACGACCCATTAACCTGCTCCGCTATAAATCCACTCAAACGGGCATACAGATCATCAAAACTCTAACTATGTACGAGAGATCCACGGGGGAGGTCCCTGGACAGGGTCGCCGGAGGTGATGTCCTCTGACGCGGAGGTAATGCCCTCCGCGGCGAAGGTGATGCCCGTGGGGGCAGAGGTGATGCCCTCTGCAGCGGAGGCAATGTCCTCTGGGACAGAGGCGATGCCATTGGGGGCGGAGGTTGTAGATCAACTGGACCACGCTCCTACACAAACAACAATATTACGAATTATTAACTTGATCCGTAATTACTAACTCTTACAAAATGGTAACTAATAAATTATATTCAATTCACTCATCCAATCTCGATCGTCCATTGAATCGGACATCTGGTCGTCTTGGGTGCGCGGAAGGCCGAATTCACGCACACAACCCTGAGCCTCCTCCTCCATCGACGTCGTCAACTCAGATATAAGTTCAAGCTGACATATTGACATTTGAATTAGTTAATGATCATGTAATCAAATTTTAAATTTCGTACAATATAAACCACAAATACATAATACTCATCTGAGGGTCATCGAGGAGAGCCAATAACTCTCTCCCAGTGGGACATCCCTCCGCTCGAGATGCTCTCCAATGGTGCATCCGAGGGCAACATATCTCCCCTCACCTCGCAAAGCGAGTATCCAATAGAGGGACGGTCTCGTACACCCAAATCTGTAACACATACAATTATTATATACAAATTCAATAGGAAAAATAATTTAACATTGATTATGTTAATCATGTACCTGCATCGCCAGGGGAAATCTATAAGTGTCGTACTTGCGCATGACCCCCTTGGGCTTCGAGTGCGATCGGGTGAAAACGTGTACGGTATCCTCAAAGTATCTCCGGCCCCACGGATAGTCGTTAAAACGATCAATATCATCAACAATCTCCAGATAGAAGGGGTCGATCGCAGTCTTCTTGTGGTGACACCGTAACACACTCTCAACGATGTAGACCATACCTAACTTCAATCTGTCTAACATCTGGTCACACCTCTTAATTGCATCGATCAGTTGTGGTAGAAGCACACTCCCCTGTCCCTGAAAGTAAGTGTCATGCAGTCTATTTCTTCTCTGAGTCCTGTCACCAGTTGCGTCATCGCCCGTAATCTTTAATCCCGTGATCAGGGAAAACTCGAATATCGAAAAACTGGCAACTTTGCCCCCGATTGTGAAGTAGAGGGCATCGCCGTCAATTGAACTCAGCAATCAATATAGAAGTGCATCAATAATCTGACCCGATTACTACAGATCTCTCAACGAGTATAAGGGCCACAGGAAGGACTGAAGCATATCAGCATACTGATCATCAAGCAGCTCTAACACCACAGTGAAACTGTCAAAGCTACTATTCCACGTAACTTTGCTGGGCATCTGTCTCAACTTTGCGTCGATATGATAATCCATCCCTGTAAAAATTCAAAGTGTTAGAACATTGTACAAGAGATAATAGAATAAGTATAATAACAGAAAATTAAGCGAACGAAATTGTAACTACAATACGCAACACGCAGATTCATAGTAATTAAAATAATTAATACTGTGAAATGTTTTACCCTATTCTCAATAATGTCAACTTTTTTCCTTAATATCAAAATAAGATAATAAGTAATAAAATTAACATTAAAATTTAAAGAATTATTCAAAATTGCAATTACAAAAATTAATGAAATTCGATGAACGAAAAGAATATTATTTATCAAAAACTACAAAAATTAATTAAATTCGATGAACAAAAAGAATATTATTTATCAAAAACAATTAATAAAAATAAATATGAAATTTAAATTTAAAATTAAATAATTATTAAAAATTACAATTACAAAAATTAATTAAATTCGATGAACGAAAAGAATATTATTTAT
>NW_019238971.1:75585-95006 GCF_002742605.1 Olea europaea var. sylvestris
TTTGTCCTAATAAACAAAAATTCATTAAAGTCTAAGCAAAATCTAATTGAGATGGTTGCTTCAATTCAATTCTAGTTTGATTCGATTAATTCCAGTCATTTTCCCATCCCATTTGAAGCTTAGGGAATGGATAAGGCCACAATTACAGAATCTTTTATTATTGTTACGTGTTGACACTTGGCCGATCCACTGGGCCCATGGCCCATCTCTTTCGAACCATGTGGCATCTTATTCGAGGCCCCAGCCAAACGTGGCCCAAGTGCTGAGGCCGAATCTATTATGCCGAGGTGACCTTGTAGCCGAGGCCCTTTCCTCCGAGGCCCAATCTTCTCCGAGGTCCTAAGGCTCTAAGCAGTATTCCTCCCCAAAGATTCGATCTTATACAAGGATCCTTCCTAATTGATCAATGGGACACTCATCATAGAATGCAAACATCTTGTCTTGTCCATATAGTGACAGAGCCGCCAATTAATAAATGTGTAGCAGACTAGGAAGTCAAATGTGATGCCTATAATTTGGCGTGTAAACTTACGAGATGAGGCTACGTGTACTCCCAACCAAGGACCACGATCTAATTTGTAATACGATAAATACTCCCCTATGTATCTCTCACAAGGGTAACGCAAGATTCAACATAAGAACCAATACAACATTCTTTACATTTAACTCTTTTGGCATTCTACAAAGATCGATTGATAATTATTGTACAATCGTTATGCAAACATCTTGTCGGATTTCGAACGTTTTCGTCCTACGCCTTTGAGCTGCTCCCACGCCCCTTTTACTACTAGTTATAGACCGTCCACGTGTCTTAGCGTGTTGGACCAGACTTACGTGTGCGCGGGTGGGTCCGATATATGTTGGTAACGTATTCTGGAGTCAATAGATTGGCGCCGTCTATGAGAAACCATACTATAACCATGAACAACCGTGTGGAGAAAACTCATCGAAAAGAATATTTGGGCATCCCCCTTGAAAAAGGATTTATTCTTGGAAAAGAACAAGTGGAAGCCCCATAACTTAGCAACAATTTGAAGTTGGAACAGAAGAGAATGAGTTTAGATGAGGATGTACCCCCTAGGAGAGTAAGAGAAAATGTGGGGATGTCCCCACCTGCAGCTGTCCCTGCAACTCGGCATCGACCTCACCACCACTATAGAAGGGTGGCATGCGGATGGCCGCTCAGTTGTCAAGAGAGATGGCCACCATGGCTGCAAACATGAGGGACATTGCTAACCAAAACATGAACTCATGGCCCAAATGCAGAGCCAAGGAGGCTTCCCTATTCCTCCCTATGCACTCCAAGAACATTACGACCAAGATGAGGAAGTTCAAAGCCAAAGAGTTGTACCGCCAGAATACAGCCGAGGCAGGAGCCCTATGGTGAGGGAAGTAGAAGTTGATGTTTCCTCTAATTATGCTGCTGGCCGACCCATCGAGGCCCGATATAATCAGGACAGCTTTCCACCAGCATATGATCCAGAACAAAGACCTAAGATGTCTAACAGTATCTTTGACAGAATTAGCCCCGCGGAGCCGAGGCATAGGCAACAAGAACAAAATCAACGCGAGCCTTAGAATAGATCACAGCCCCTACCTCCAATGACTCGTCAGTCAGAGGAAAGGCAGAAAAATGCCCCCTGTGCTACTCCGCCTAGAAATAGGCGTCAAAGGAGGGAAGAGGAGGCTAGGACCCAAGCTAGATCCTCTCATCAGCCACCTAGGTATGAAGCCGAAGAGAACAATAACCTGGATGAACAGCAAAGGTCTTGTTACTTGGACGACAACGATGAAAATTTCCCATTTTCAAGGGAACTAAGGAATGCCCAGGTTCCAGGCCATTATATGATGCCCAAAAGTATGATGGGAGGCGACCTGGAGAAACACCTAAGTGCTTACAAAACTTATATGAGCCTTAGAGACGCCTCCCCAGCTATGAAGTATAGGGCTTTTCATTTGACACTTAGTGGAGCGGTTGAAACTTGGTACAGTTGACTGCCGCCTGGAAGCATAAGAAGTTGGCTAGAATTCAAGAACACCTTCCTAAAAAGGTTTACGGTGAGCAAAGAGGGAGAAGCCCTTATCCAGTGCATTCAAGACATGAGGCAAGCGCATGGGGAATCTCTAAAAAGCTTTTAATCACGCTTTACTGACGAAATGACGTATTGCGTGCAAGTCACTGATCATGAGGCCTTGTCAGCCCTAAGAGGAGGTCTGGCTATGAACACCCTGTTTTGGAGGGACGTGCAAAACCAAGATCCCACCACCTATGATGTCCTATTGGAAATGATGAGGTGGGAGATTATCAATGAGGATCTAATTGAACACAAGAATCGGGCCAGCAGAGGCCTCACACCTCAACAGAAACAGGGAGCCAGAGGACCGCCCTCCCACTTGATGGACTACCAGACGAACCCGCTTGGTAATGGAAATTCAGGGCAAGCAATTGCTATAGCCACTTTGAACACAGTCCCAACTTTGGCATATGAAGATGTCAACCCAACTACCACCGGCCCGCAAGCAGGAACTTCATAATAGGCCTCCCGTAGAGGAAGAGGCCGGGGCGTGGTTTGGGGCCTAAGAATAGGCCTAACCAGAACCTCCCGACTATTGTGCATACCACCGTTCTTATGGTCATGACACATCCAAGTGTCGGGAGTATGCGAATCGCAACCGGTGGGAACACCCTCAAGACAGAAGGAATGAATCGCCACAAGCAAATAGGCTCCCGCCTAGGAACGATCGACGACCTAGGCGTGAAGAGGCTGAGCCTCGCCAGCGAGATGTATCCCGCACTGAAGGAAACATGATGCAAGAAGACCCAAGGAAGGACATAGGCATCATGGAAACCACCACACACAAGAAGAGACCCTTATTCACGAGATAGATACCATATTTGGAGGCCCCTACGTGGGAGGTGAGACACGAAATGCAAAACGAAAGTACGCCCGAGAGGCTAAACACCTCCCGCTAACAATTATATCGTGGATAGCAACTCCCGAAGGAACCAAGTACCACCTATCGTCTTCACCCAAGATGACTCTGAAGGGGTTCACTACCCCCATTGTGATGCACTTATGGTAAGGGCCGTTGTGGCCCGAAATGGGCTCAAGCGAATGCAATGGCAGCTCCGTTAACATCCTGTTCGAATCCACCTTTGATAAGATGATCCTGGACCACGAGCTAACGCCCACCTCCACTCCTCTATACGGATTTATCGGGGATAGTATCACTCCGAGAGGAAAAATAACATTGGCAATAGAGATGGGAGAGTCCCCCCAAACTACCATGAACTTTATGGAATTACTTATTGTAGACAGTCGGTCAGCTTACCACGGAGTCTTGGGTAGACCGACCTTGAAGGAGTTAGGGGCTGTCACTTCTATCCACCACTTATGCATGAAACTCATAACTGAGAACAGGATGATAACAGTGAGAGGTGACCAAAGAGGATCCAGAGAATGCTACTCGAGCTCTATTAGAAAGGTTGAGCCCCGAGACATACATGTCATCCTGACTGATGTGGATATGGCAGACGTCCCAAGCGAGGCCCCTCTCGAACGAGAGGATGTTGACATGATCGACGCATCTCCTGAGCAGGAAGAAATCTCCATGATCGATGAGATTGACCCCCGTGTGATTGAACACGAACCCCAAGCAACTCCGGTTGAGGAACTAGAGAGCTTCCCTGTCGACCCCCGCAACCCTCGAAGGTGTTGAAAGTAGGCATAGGCCTGGGCAACGACATGAAAGAAAAATTGAAAGACTTTCTCTACAAGAACCTTAACGTCTTTGCTTGGAGGCATGAGAACATGGTGGGCATAGACCCCAAGGTCAGCTGTCACCATCTAAAGATAGATCCTAAGGTTACCCCGCATCGACAGAAGAGGAGAGCCCTCAACCCAGAAGGGTATGAGGCTTTGAAGAAAGAAGTGCAAAAGCTAATCAAGAATGACTTCATCAGAGAGGTCATCTACCCGAAGTAGGTCTCCAACCCGGTGCTAGTCAAGAAGCACAATGGCAAGTTGAGGGTATGTATCAACTTTATGAATCTTAATAAGGCATGCCCCAAAGACAGCTTTCCCCTTCCGAGAATGGATCAATTGGTAGACTCTACCCCCGGGCATTAGCTCCTGAGTTTCATGGACACCTACTCGGGCTATAATCAAATACCCATATACCCGGCTAATGAGGAGAAAACCTCCTTCATCACTAACAGAGGCCTTTACTGCTGCAAAATGATACCCTTTGGGTTGAAAAACGCCGGAGCCACCTATCAAAGACTTGTTAACAAAATGTTTGTGGACTTCATCAGTAATACAATGGAAGTCTACGTGGACGATATGCTTGTGAAAAGCCTGAAGGCGGGCGACCATGTGACACACTTGGATGACACTTTTCGAGCCCTCAGAAGGTACCGAATGAAGCTCAACCTTCTCAAGTGCGCTTTTGGCTTTGCCTCCAGTAAATTCTTGGGGTACATGGTCAACCAAAGAGAAATCGAAGCCAATCCTGAAAAGATCAAGGCTTTGTTTGAGATGAGATCACCCCGGAAACCCAAGGAAGTCCAAAGCCTAACGGGACGAGTGGCAGCCCTTAGCCGCTTTGTCTCCAAGGCCACCTATAAATACCTCCCGTTCTTCAAAATATTGAAAGCCAGGAAGAAGTCCAAATGGAATGAAGAGTGTAAAGAGGCCTTCCAGGGCCTGAAAAGATATCTAGGGCAAGTCCCCTCCTCTCCAAGCCAAAGCTCGGCGATATCCTTCAACTGTACTTGGCCATCTCCAATGAGGCCATCAATACGGTCCTAACCAGAGAGGAAGGAACCACCCAACTCCTCGTGTATTATACCAGTAAGATATTCCTATTTTCAGAAACTCGCTATCCCGATATGGAGAAGCTAGCCTTAGCTTTGATCATAGCTTCTAGGAAGTTAAGACCCTACTTTCAGGCACACACCATTCACGTGCTAACCAACTTCCCCTTGAGGCAAGTGCTACAGAAGCCAGATGCCTCATGAAGGCTACTAAAATGGGCAGTGGAATTAAGCGAATTCGACATTGTCTTTAAGACAAGGACGACCATCAAGGCCCAAGCTTTAGCTGATTTTGTGGCAGAGTTTGCCAATGTACCTGGGATGGAAGAGGTTATGGAACCTGTTGAGCTCCCCGTGTGGAACTTGTTCGTGGATGGTTCGGCTGGAGACACAAGTTCGAGAGCTGGAGTAGTTCTGATCAGCCTAGAAGGTCACAAGTTGAACTCAACAGTAAGGTTTGGATTTAAGGCCACCAAAAATGCTGGTGAGTATGAGGCACTCCTCGCAGGCCTAAGATTAGCCAAAAAATGCAAGTACGGAGGCTAAGTATCAACGGTGACTCCCAGCTGGAGGTAAGCCAAGTGAATGATAGTTTTTCAGCTATGGATAAAACCATGACTTCCTACTTAAAGATGGTGATGAACCTCCTCCTATTCTTTGAAAAAGTTGAAATAATACAGATCTCTCGCCTCAAGAACGCACATGCAGATGCGCTCTCTAAACTCGCGAGCAGCAAGGACTCGAAACTACTTGTAATAGTTCCAATTGAGCACCTCCTCACGCCATCGATCGAGGCCCCTAAAGTGATGTGGGTCGAAGGAACCCCCACCTGGATGCAACAAATCATAGCCTACCTAAAGGACCAGGTCCTTCCCACTGACAAAGATGAGGCTTACAAGCTGAGAAGGAGGTCAGCTCATCTCCTCTTCATTGATGACGTACTCTACAAAAGAAGCTTCTCCTCACCACTTCTTCTCTGCATTTGGGGGGGGGGGGGACGAGGCCACTTACATTCTGAGGGAAATCCATGAAGGTGTTTGTAGTAATCACTCAGGAGGACTAGCCTTGGCACAAAAGGTATTGAGACAAAGGTACTACTGGCCCACCTTGAAAAAGGATGCACTTCAATTCGTGTGCAAATGTAACAAGTGCCAACGGTTCTCTCCCATTCAGAAGCAACCCTTGCAGGAGCTAACTACCGTCTCCAGCCAATGATCGTTCTCCAAGTAGGGCGTGGACCTGATAGGTCCCTTACCTAAAGGCAGAGGAGGCACGAACTTCGCCATTGTGGCCATTGGTTACTTCACGAAGTGGGTTGAGGCCAAACCGCTAGCAAAAATCACAGAAGCAAACACCTTCAAGTTCTTTTGGAAGAATATCATATGCCAGTTCGAAATTTTCCACTCCATAGTTTCAGACAATGGAAGGCAGTTCGACAAAAAAAAGGTCAGGAACCTATGCGAAGAACCTGGAATCAAGAAGCACTTCTCAACGCCTCATCATCCTCAAGCTAATGGCCAAGTTGAAACTGTAAACAAGACAATCAAACATGTCCTCAAAAGAAAACTGATTCATTAAAGGAAGTCTGGGTTGATGAGCTGCCTCAAGTGCTTTGAGCGATCCAAACTACCACCAGAACTCCCACGGGGAAAACTCCATTCCTCATAGCCTATGGAACTGAAGTCATGAGTCCAGTCGATGTCGGCTTACCATCACTGTGTCGCCTACACTTTAGCGAAATATCTAATGACGAGCTATGAAAGTTCAAACTTGACTTCATTGATGAAAGAAGAGATGACTCCCAGCTGAGTCTTACTGCTTACCAAAGGAAAATGACCAAATACTTCAATTCCAAGGTGAAGAAGAGGTCCTTCCGAATCAATGACCTGGTCCTTAGGAGAGTCTTCCTCTCCTCCAAGGGACCTAGAGAAGGTACCTTGGGTCCAAATTGGGAAGGTCCTTACAGAGTTAAAGAAGAACTTTGACCCGGCACCTACAGAATTGAAGACATGGATGGCAAGGCACAGCTTCGTCCATGGAACATTGAGCATCTCAGAGTTTACTACCAATGATTGTAGTGCATCTCTGGAGGATCTTTCCCATCTTATGTAACTGATTTTCAGTTTTAAAAATGTCATTAAATTCAGATACGACTCTGAAAGCATGGGAGCCTCAGAGGAGAGGTCCTGATTCCCAACTCTGGGGTCACTTCGCTCGAACTCCGAGGTTCACTCCACATGCCTCCCTTTGGCGAGACTGAATGCCAAAGGAAGAAACCTCTACATGGTTGCACCATCCACCATGTGGGGAAGCGTGGGAGCCTCAAAGGAGAGGACCTGATTCCCAGCTCTGGGGCTACCTCACCCGAACTCCGAGACTCACTCCAGATGCCTTCCTTTGGCGAAGCTAGACGTCAAAAGAAGAAGCCTCTACATGGCTGCACCATCCACTATGTAGGGAAGCGTGGGAGCCTCGAAGAAGAGTTCTTGATTCCCAACTCTGGGGTTACCTTTCTCGAACTACGAGGCTCACTTCACATGCCTCCCTTTGGCAAGGCTGAATGTCAAAGGAAGAAGCTTCTACATGGCTGCACCATCCACCATGTAGGGAAGCGTGGAAGCCTCGGAGGCGAGGTCCTGATTCCTAACTCTGGGGTCACCTCGTCCGAATTTCGAGGCTCACTCCAGATGTCTTCCTTTGTTGAGGCTGAACGCCAAAAGAAGAAGTCTCTACATGCACATCTCATCCACCATAGCTTTACCTTCCTAATTCGAACTCAATGGAAAGGTCTAGTCAAATAACCTATTCAGTTTACATTAGATACTTCATTCAACTTGGACATTGTGGTTTATTTCCAGCGATGGAACCTAAGTGAAACTCATTAAGTCATCATTTATATGGCTTGACTATTTCAAGCGATGGAAGTTAAGATGTCAAGTTCGGATTGTTAACTGAAACTTATGCTTGATTATTTATCAAGGTCTATGCACATGATATTGAAAAGAAAAAAAATGTTGCAAAATAGCATTCATTGATACTAAAAACATTACAAGAGAACTCAAAGCCAGTACATTGATATAAACTGAAAATGAATCCTATACTAAGCTTTGGATGATGGAGGGAGTGCCTCTGCAGCAGGAGCTTCAGCATCTTGAGCTTCAAACCCTTCTTCAGTTCTTTTGTTGCTTCTTCTCCTGCTGCTTCCTCACCTGGAGTCTGAGGCACCTCATCTACAAACTCAGACCTAAGTTGGGACAGGTCGTAGCCTGGATAAAGCTCCTCAAGTGTATCTATCACCTCAGCGTAGTCGAAGTTCCTCCAGTATGTGCTGAAGCTCTGGTACTCCTTGGTGTTGTGGAAATTGGCAATGAACTCTTTAAATGCCTCCTCCCCCGCCACCTTGGCTGCGTCCCTCGCCTTTGCCAATTCATCAACATGCCATTTTATTTGGTGATTTAGAAAATTATATGCATCTTTGGCCCCAGCAAGCTCAAGGTTTGCTTTTTCCAGGGTCTCAGCAGTGACCTTCTGATGATTATTTGATGTCTCCACCTTTTTAGTGAGGAAGGCCACCTTATACTGAGACTTATATGCCTCCTTCTTCAAGGCCTCTATTTGGGCCAAGGCAAATTCCAACTTGGCAGCATCTTCAATTCTTTGGGTCTTTGTCTCCTCTACCTCGGCCCTTAACCTCTTCAACTCCTCCTTAACGGAGGCCAACTTCTTTTCTGAGGACATGGTCCTCGTTTAGAAGTCAGTGAGGACCTCCCTACACTCCAATGCAAGGCAAAATGTCCTCGTACTTTGGCTCACCAGGGCCCTCGAGAGGTCGACGATGTGACGAGGCGTGCAACACCTACCTATCAATCCAAAATTTATAAAAACTAGCTGCAGCACCTCGTACCTCCTCAGGAAGAGCCTCCAACAATGCTAGGGCAAGGTCTTCGTCACGCCCAACCAGGAAGTTAGGGGATTTTCCCTGGGTCCTTACGGGTTTCTACTGCGCAACCTCCTCTTTTGCCTTCAAAGCAGCCAACCTCCCTGCTCTTCCGTAGCCTCCTCAGCCTCGGCCTTTCGGACCATTTCCACCTTCACCACCTTCATGGAAGCGTCATGAGCTTCGGTGGTCAGGAGTCCTTGCTAGTTTGGGAAATTGAAGTCCCAAACGTCCCCGAAGAACTGGTGAGGTGAAGTAGCTTCCTCTTCTTCTAGGAATCCTCAGGGACTTTCTCTTTTCCCCGAGGCTCCCTGTCTTTCTCTATCTTAGGAGCCTCCTCCTCAGCAGCCTCGGAGGTATTAATCTTGGAGAGGTGCTCCACCTTGCCTCTCATCTCTTTTGCCCCGCTTGACCCAAGTTTCAGAAGCCTAGCCCCAACAATAGTAGTGGCCTTCATTATGGTAGCCATGTCAGGGCGGGGTACTC
The DNA here is from genome assembly GCF_002742605.1 of Olea europaea var. sylvestris. Classification (NCBI taxonomy): domain Eukaryota; kingdom Viridiplantae; phylum Streptophyta; class Magnoliopsida; order Lamiales; family Oleaceae; genus Olea; species Olea europaea. Next base: position 84,825 of record NW_019238971.1, read on the forward strand.
CCTCCTCTTAAACTTATCTGCAACACAAGGGAACAATAGATCAGAGGTCGAGATCAGAGGTCGACATCAATAAGCAAACTTTTCCATCACAAAGTATAGGCACTTCTTACCCTTAGAAGCCATCTGTCCGAAGTCAAGGAAATAACGGCTTCGGTCGATGAGATGATCGAAGTGGCGAAGCTTCAGAGGACGCTTGTAAACGTTCTCTATGACGTCAAACTCTGTTTCGTGGAGTTGGTACCTCGTACTCGAGTCTACAAAACATGCAACAATAATTAGCAAAAAAATTCCAGAAAGCTCAACAGAATGTAAAGTACAGCTTAGGCTGGGGGAATCACGAGCTTCGTAGTACTGGGTCAGTACCGTGCAAGCCAAGGCTTTGTCCCAAACTACTGCCTACCAGTTGCCCCAAACCCAGAACGACGACTCCTTCCACCCATTGATGGAAGAAGAAAATCCTACCACAAAGGGGTGTGCGACCTCAGGGACTAATGTAGTACCATTCCTTTGACTCATCTTTGCCCAAGACTCTGGGCTAGAAGATGGTCTGGAAGACATGCAAAGGCATATCCTCCCCCATCGACACTTCCTTCCACAGGAAGTAAGACCTCACCAACTGGCTCCACTCATTCGGCAGAACCTAGGTCGGCAACAACATAAAATTCCTTAGCACTGCCCTGAAGAAGGGGTGCAGATGAAGAAGCATACCTGTCTTAAACAAGTATTCACTGACTGCGACACATCCGAGCCTCGGATAACAAGCCCATTCATCGGCCTCGGGGACTAACATTTCTATATTATGAGGCACGTAGTACTTCTCCCTTATCTCCCCAACCTCTTTAAGGTCATATTTGAGGGTATCCGAGACGCACCCCACTCCTCATCGTAATTTACGGGCTCCTCAGTCATAGCATAATGTTCGACCTCGGAGTCTCCCTACGAACTACCCCCTCTCCAAACGATGCGATAGTGACTGCCTCCTACCTGAAGTGGACTCCATATCAGAATAAGTTCAAAAAAAGGACAAAGATCGCAAAACAAGTTATTCTCACAAGAAATACCTACACAATCGACTAAGGAAACTAAAGGACGCGAGAAAACGAGAACAAAGCAAAGCTTCAACACCGGAAAATGATAATTTCAAAAAACACAGAGAATTGCAGAGATAGAAAGGTCAAAAAATGGGAGTCTCCTGCCTTTTATACAAGTCCAGGACGAACACCAGCCATCAGATCAAGGCTCATCAAATCTGGACCCTTCATTGTAGACCAAATCCGAGGCGTAGAATTCAAACCGTTTTCAAAATCAACACCTTCGATTCAAACGTGCTCCCTACGTGCCTTTCCAAACGCATCTCCTTCTAGAAGGCCCAGCTGTAGCCATCATTGCACATTCATGTAGCAGCCAGACGTGCCTTGGAAGTCGAAACGGCTCAGCTACCTTTTCTTGGTAACATGCACAAAACATCAAATCATTAGCACAAAGATCGAAGACAATCATCTCTTTACGAGCCTCGACAGGTTTGATCCACTCACCGCCTTGGCTTCTTCGCAGTTCAGCCACATCTTCGCAAGTCTCGACATGTTCGATCCACTCACCGTCTCGACTTCTTGGTCTGCTTCTTCGTAGTTCAACTACATCTTCACAAAGCCTCGGCATATTCGATCCACTTCACCACCTCGACTTCTTCGTCACCTTCTCCAATCACAGCAACACCACCACTTTCAACTCCAACCATAATATAAATACCTATACTTGAACTTGGGGGACTATTAGTTGAGGTATAAAAAATTCTTTCAATTTTTACCCCACACGCTTCACCACAATAAAAGTTCACGCATTACATAAATGACCATACTTGAACTCGGGGGACTATTGTTATGTGTTGACACTTGGCCGACCCACCGGGCCCATGGCCCACCTCTTCCGTACCACGTGGCATCTTATCCAAGGCCCTAAGCTAGACGTGGCCCAAGTGCTGACGCCGGAACTAATATGGCGAGGTGAACTTGTAGCCGAGGCCCTCTTCCCTCTGAGGCCTAATCTTCTCCGAGGTCCTGAGACTCTAAGCAGCACTCCTTCCTAGAGATCCGATCTTACACAAGGATCCTTCCTGATTGATTGATGGGACACCCATCATAAAGTGCAAATGTCTTGTCTTGTCAATGTAGTGGTAGAGCAATCAATTAATAAATGTGTAACAGGCTAAGAAGTCAAATGCGATGCCTATAATTTGACATATAAACTTACGAGATAAAGCCACGTGTACTCCCAACCAAGGGACACGATTTAAGTTGTAATACTATAAATACTCCTCCATGTATCTCTCACAAGGGTAATGCAAGATTCAACATAAAAATCAATACAACATTCTTTACATTTAACTCTCTTGCAACATACTCGAATTCATACTTGCATTCTACAAAGATCGATTGATAATTATTGTACAATCGTTATGCAAATATCTCGTCGGATTCCGAACGTTCTCGTCTTGCCCCTTTGAGCCGCTCTCACGCCCCTTTTAGTACTAGTTATAGACCGTCCACATGTCTTAATGTGCTGTACTAGGCTTACGTGTACACGGGTGAGTCCGATATCTGTTGACAACATATTCTGGGGTCAATAATTATCATTTTGTATAAGGCTAAGCAATTTCAACCTCCATTTTTGTCTTCAATTGTTAGTATTTATAAATTTTATATTTGTGATGGAAAAGTGAATAATATTACGTCGAAATGTACATATAAAAAAGATTTGAATTTTTATAAATAATTTACAAACATCAGCCAAACATTAGTTAATTGTGTGGTTTTTCTTTTTACAAAAAGGTCTGCTCAATGGAGAAAATATTGTAACGCGTGTACAGCGTTGTCTTCGCACATTTTTCTGATAGTTACTACATGATAAACCACCTTAACCAAGAATCGGAGAATTTCGAAATATTCCAGAAAGAAGCAAGATGATGATGATGATGCAGAATTATGATTATCAAATAGCCATAAAAAATGAAGTCATTTTTGGGTGCCCATTTGGAGCTCCATCTCTACAGAGAAAAAGGAGAAATTACCTGAATGCACAAGCCTCTCCTTCCAGAACCCAAGTACCAATTTTATATTTTTATTTTTTTTCGCTATGACGTAATTGTTTCATATTGTGCCAATTATCATTTACGCTTATTGACTTGATTTGGATTTTTGCATAAATCTTATGTAGAGGATAATGGAGAATATAGCAGTGAGTGGGGAAGTAGGTGGTGCTGGTGGTGCTTACTCATATAATGCTTTGAAAAGACTCGACCAGTTGTGGTCTAGCATTTGCTCCCCTCCAACGTGTAAGTACTAGTTAGTATATGTGTATAAATATTTCTGGTTGCAATGAATTTTCATATTGACTTGGAACAAAACTTAATATAAAGATTTGATTTGTAGCGATCCCGGAACCCCAACAAGTAGTTTCAAAGGTTCCCGGTTTATTTCACGATTCTGATCAGGCTGAAAAATATGTGGGTACGTTTGACATCGTAGTTTGTGGAGGTACATTGGGAATCTTCATTGCAACTGCATTGAGTTCTAAAGGTCTACGAGTTGGAATTGTAGAAAGGACTATACTGAAAGGGGTATCACATGGTGTTGTAGGCTTTGGTAATTAGTAATTTATGAAGAGATAAATGTTTTTTAATTATAATTATTTGTTGTTAATCATCAGAGAGAACAAGAATGGAATATATCGAGGAAAGAACTTTTGGAGCTCGTTGAAGTTGGCATTCTAGCAGAAGATGACATTGACCATGCTATCTCTTCCAGTTTTAATCCCGTACGCTCTTGAGTAGCAGTGCTAAATATTTTAGTTTCAGACTCGTGTCGTGTCTATAAATCTAACTGATTCATTATAATTGATATAATACTTACATTTCTATCCCCCGCCCCCCCCACCACCCATTTATAAGATACATTAAAGAAGCAATTTGTTGCCATTAGCAATGTGCTTTTATGTCAATTGATTTTGAATGAACTTTGCAGAACAGATGTGGATTTGAGGGAAGGGGCGAGATTTGGGTTCGTGATATCCTTAATCTTGGTGTTTCGTAAGCTATTAATTGTGTTGTTATACTTTGTAGACAAGCCGTATCTTTAGTAATCTATATTTGAATTAGCCTCGCATTTTTCAAACATTTTATGCCGGCTGTTATTATTTTTATGAGTACTTCAAAGTCTTATTTCTCATTTCCTATGTTATTACAGTCCGGTGAAGCTTATTGAGATCATGAGAGAGCGTTTCAATTCCCTCGGTGGTATCATCTTTGAGGACTGCAGTGTATCTCGCATATGCACATATGATGATTCAGCTGTAAGAGTGCCAATAATTGCTGTAAAATAGTATCGATGTGAATAATTTATCGGGCTTAGCAGACATATATAGATTCTTGGTAAAACAATGAAAGAAATGCATACACGAGTGTTAGATGAATGAGAAGCAGGAAATCTTGGGATAATAAGAACTGGCCAGTATACTCACTGCAAATGTCTTCAACTTGCATTATTATTCTCACCTTACTTCCTGCAGGTGTTACAATTAGCTGATGGAAAGATTTTGTCATCACGTCTCATCATTGATGCGATGGGGAATTTTTCCCCCGTGGTAAAACAGGTTGAACTTTCCTATAATAGCATTTAATCTACTCGAGGCTTAGTACTAATCTTAGAAACCTTGTTAATCGCACTTCTAATTTCAGCTTTTTAGTTATTAATTGATTCTTTTTTTTTTTTAAATAGTTTATTTGCTAATAATTGGTAGTGAATGCATTTATCGAACTGTTTCTAAAGCATTCAAATTCTAACAGATTAGACGTGGTAGGAAACCAGATGGGGTTTGCCTAGTTGTTGGTTCTTGTTGTCGCGGTTTCAAGGACAATTCTACAAGTGATGTCATATTTAGTAATGCTTCTGTGAAGAGCGTTGGAATGTCATCGGTACAATATTTCTGGGAGGTAATATGTGTGAGAAGTGTTTTTGTGCACGTCTTGCTAGCCTTGTTTCAATGAGTTTAATCATTTTAAATAAACTGCTTAATCTAATGTTTGGCAGGCATTTCCTGCTGGATCGGGTCCTCTGGATCGAACGACGTATATGTTCACCTACGTTGATCCTCAACCAGGATGCCCAAAATTGGAGGAGTTACTAGAAGATTATTGGGACTTGATGCCGAAGTATCAGGTTGTAATCCTCAATTATGGCACACAAACCTTATCATTATGAGTTCCTAAAAATGCGATGTTTATGAAAGTTGCATGAACACTGAGTCGTATATGGAGATTTTCACAGGGCACGTCTCTTGACAATCTGGACATCTTGAGAGTGATATATGGCATTTTTCCTACATACCGTGAGAGGTAAAGGTTTAAAATTCATGAGTTACATTGAGATAATTGTTGCCTGTATGATATAATCGATATTTCAGACATCCAATCAGATCATAATGAGAATTTGATAATGCCTTGAGTAACTCTAAATCATTCCTCTTTTTGATAATTAATAGACAAAAAAATCATGAATATGTAGTTTTTGCATTTTTATTTAGTAAATATAAATTCTTCTCTGACTAATTCTTGAGCAGCTTATTTATTCTGACTTACTCTTCTCTGTTGTCCTTTTACTGATTTCACAGTCCATTGCCAGCAGCATTTGATCGTGTTCTACAGGTAATTTACTTCACATCCTCGCAAAAATCCACGGCATATGATTTTTCATTTGTCTACTGAGTGCTGACTGAGTATGATGTCTACAGTTTGGGGATGCTAGCGGCGTACAATCACCTGTTTCTTTTGGTGGTTTCGGGAGCTTGACCAGGCATCTTGGCAGATTAACAATGGGTATACAATTATTTTATTGTTTTTGTATCTCTTCATTATCTTGTTTTATGCAATATCAATTTTTCAAGGGAGAAATCAGCATTAATTCTTTCATGCTTTGCATTACATGTGATAAATGTGTTGTAATGCAAAGCATGAAACAGAACCTACCAACCGGGGTGGGGGGGGTGGGGGGTGATACATGCTTTCTAATAACTTGCAATCCTGTGACATAGAAACACGTTTAAGATGTAAAATATGCACAACAGTAAAAAACATACCAATTAATCAAGGGGGAAAACATGCATGCTATAATTACCAACAGATGGATGTTTTACATCTTAGCATGTGTTTCTATTTCATGAGATTTTAAGTTATTACATCCGTACTGCTTAATGTTTTCTTGTATACCTTTTTATCAATCGAATTCTTTTTTATTTACGGAGAGCAAAAAAAGGTGTGCTTAAAGCAAAGTTGTCAGCATAGTGAACCCTCAAAGAAGAGAATTTTCTGTACCTACCTATACCTCTATCATGTCAAAATAGCCCCAAGAAACTCAAGAGTGTGATGTTCCCCTAATGAGAAATAATTTTACATTTCAATCATGTAATGTTCTCCTTCACATACGTCAGAATACCTTTGAGCATGTTTGGCTGAGCTTAAGAGTAGCCGAACTTACTTTCAAATGAATTTTAGTTTTCAACCATGTTTGGACAGGATAGCTTTTTCATACCTATAAGTGAAAAAATGGAATTATTTGACAGTGTGGTGGAAGTTAGTTTCAAAATAAATGTCTTATTTCCATCTCTGGTCTCACTTATACGTGCTTAGAAAGTGAATTGCATGTATCCTTCTTTCAGCAAATTAACACGTTCTCTTGATTTATAATAATGCTGGCATAGTTTGTCCCCATATGTACAAAAACCCCATGGAACTCGACCTATCCAGAAAATTGAATATAGCTTTCTAAATAAAATGTTTTTCTTTTGATATGCGGTAACAAGACCAAGAAGTCTGCTGATATATGAGTTTTTCTTTTTCCTGATATACAAGGCATATATGAAGCGATCGACGGCAATTTTCTGGATGCCAAGAGTTTATCGCTGTTGAATCCATACATGGTGAGTTTATTTCCTTTGTAAAACATCAAAAGGCGTATGCTTCTATTATATTGATAAAACATAATGTGCAGCCTAACTTAAGTGCATCCTGGCTGTTTCAAAGAGCCATGTCAGCCAAAAAACAGTCCAATGTTTCACCTAATTTCATCAACGAGCTTCTGTACGCAAATTTTGAAAGTATGCAGGTATTCTTGTTGTATGAAGCTACGTTCATATAGAATTTCATCCCCATCAGCGTCTTTTATCCTTCCAATGTTCTCACATTTGTTAAAATCTACCAGAAATTAGGGGATCCAGTGCTGAGACCATTTCTTCAGGTTAATCTGTCTTTCGTTCCATTCTTTATTTCATCTTGTGAATTTGTAGAGAAACTAATATTTGCTATGCATGTCTCTGTTTTGATACAGGATGTTATACAATTCGGACCTCTTGTGAAGACACTGGGACTCGTAATGCTAAATAGGCCTCAGATTATACCATCAATATTCAAGCAGGTACTATACTAATTACTTGCTTTTTTAACTGTGACAGATGTCTTCATTTTGACAGCAGTCAGTGTGTTTTCTTAAAGTTGGTAATAAACCAGGAGAAATCTTGTCACCTCTTTGCATGTGTTATATGTTCCTTCCTCTATACTTCTTTATATATAAATTATCTTCGGAATCCAAAAATTTGTGTATTGTGCATAGTGTGGGGAAATAAGTGAAATTAGTCTTGTTAAAGACATCAAAAATGCATTCTGGGCAGTGCCCAACTGTCCACTGATGACATCATGGTATGAGAAACCTACATAGTCCAAAATAATTGTCCAGTTGATTCTCAGATATTACATGGATTTCCTTTGTTCGGAGGCTTATGAGCTTATAAGCTTAGCAATTGAATCAGGGCATGTTTGGTACTTGGTAATCGACAAAATTCCACAATATAGTAAACAAGATTTTAACTCTTTTTCATTCCTAATGCTATTCAACTTTATCCAATCTTCCTTACTGAACATTTCGTCATTATCTAACATCATCCCGTAGTCACATCTAGATGTTCAACACCCATTATTTTACTACAGTTAAAAGAGGACTTGTACTTTGGTTTTGCTTTGCAGGTAGGTATTCCCGTGCTTCTCGAATGGTCGGGACATTTTTTCATGTTGGGATATTATACTTTTCTTTCCACCTTCTTCGACCCTGCGATAAGGTAATAAAATTTCACCTATCATGTCTAATCTATTCTTTCGATGAAGAGCATGAAACCTTCAACACTTCTCATTGTGGGGATTTTATTGTACAAGTATTTTGCAAACGATATAAAGACTTGCTACATAAATTGTTGTAGGCCATTGTTAAACACATTTCCAGCTAAAATGAAATACGAATGGAGGCGTCGGCTCGATGCCTGGAAATATGGAGCTGGTTTAGACTACAAATTGAGTAATCTGGGAAAAGATAGTAGAGAAGAATGATGCTGATAGAGAGACAGCAGATGCATTCTTGAGTTTAGTGTATGCTTTAGCTGTTATTCATCCAATAAATCTGTCCGGATGATTTGGACAGAACATATCACTCATTTTTTGTATTATTTAGCAGTTACAGCTAAATTACTGCAATAGAAAGAGACAATTGTATGAACAATTTTTTGTTTTAACAACTAGAAGAAAAAGAAAAGGTGATTATTTTAATGTAATTTCCTGTGATTCATTTTAAGCTCCTGTTTGGTGTAGCAAAACTAAAATTTTAGCAGATTTTGATTAAAAAAATAATAATAATAACAAGATGTTTGGTTGAAAAGTTGATAAAAATTTTGTATCTAATTAAAATGTATAGTGAAAATTAATTGTTAAATTTGACTTACATTTTTGGTTAAATCGTATCATTAGGAGAAAGAAAAAAAGAAAAAATCTGATAGTACAAAAAACTCGAGAGCAAAATTTTCAGACCTTTTATTACATCATAGATAAGAAATTACATCACGAAAAACTCATTCCTTAACATTGACTTGTAAATAAAGGTGCTCAATTTACTTATTAAGGCAGATTTTTTAGAATATGGTGTGAAATTCCCAAGGAATTGTTACAATATATTGTCCCATCAAATTTAACTTGGGTGACTTTATGGAATCAATCTTCTGAGTATGTTGTTCAAATGGAAGTAACACGCCCCAATACCCATATCACCTCGCAATGAGGGTCTCTTAAGAAGGGACATTTACTCTTGACATTATTATCACATTATTAGTTAAAATTCACTCTTAAATCTAAATTTAAGCAGAGGGTGCCCAAATGAGTTTAAACTGATTAAGCGGAACTTTTAAGATGCGAGGGTATTCCAGAAGGAAATTTCCATTTGTACAGAATTTCAATTCTCAGAGTTCTATTAGAATAGACACATGTATGGGGTCCATGTATGATAAAAAAAATGCCAAAAAATATCACACACCCACACCCACTATGAGTTGTTTGGAAAAATTATATGACTTTCCTTTCTGTAAGTGCAGTACGACTCATTCTAGAAAGGATTACTTGATCCAATACTATTACGTAAAATTCACCCTTGTAAGAAAAACATGTCTAATGTGGTTATTAATCCGCCAAATAGATGTCCCACCAATGCAGGAAGAAGACTCAAATGCTGTCAACGAATGCTTCTGCAGGTCAACGAGGTTTATGTTTTCGCCTATTCCCATTAGGACAAGAATAAAGTCACTTGTACAATGTTTATACACAACTTGGTTGACAACAAGTGTGTAGAAAAAATCATAGCAATTGATTTTAAAAATAGTTTTTAAAATAAATGGACGTAATATTTGCCAATTCATGCATTGTAAACTAAGTTATAAAATAAATTATACAAGTAGCATGATTTTTAGAACGAAAGCCTTTCAACTTTATTTTATTTACAAGATTTGTTAGGTCTATTACTTTTTCTCACAAGTAAAATAATTACTTATTTGTATGTTTTAGGATACCATTGAGTTAGATGGTTTCGATTTTTATACTTTTATTTTAAATCGAACATTATCAGTACAATTAGGAATGACAATCGGGCTCGTCGGCTTGGGCCGCTGTGACTCGACTTGGGCCTTGGTAGACCCGAGCCCCATTTTGGGGATACGGGCTTTGCCATAGCTGGCCCGCGAGCTTTTAAAAAATTATAATAAAAAAATAATAATTAAAATTTTGAAGCTGCTTAAAAGGCAGCCAAGCAGCTTAGGATAATTAAA